>NW_027468870.1:1971484-2026484 GCF_046254945.1 Alosa pseudoharengus | reverse complement strand
GAGTGTGTGTGTTTATGTTAAAAGGATGCATACATCTAGTTACTATTGCACTTATTGATTGTCAAGAATTAAATGCATTGGTTTCAGTGGGATTAAGTTGGGCTTGGTTAGAGTTCCAGTAATGTGATTTCATATTCTGTCCAGGGGTTAGTATTGGGGCTGCTCAATGAAAATAGACCAAATACAAATGAGTTGTTTTTTTTCTACCGTTATCCCGTTTTATATACCATCAGATACTTTTCCTTTGCCCTGCAAATAAAAAGTGATCACAAAATCAGCTGTTCTTGTGTTGTTATGCTAAATATTAATTAGCTACGAGGTTAGATTGCATAAAGTGCATGTGAGTGCTGCATAGCGTACTGAAACTGAGATGAACCTGAAATCAACTGCTAACTGCTATGGCAGTTGTCATACTATGCTAACTGCTATGGTAGTTATGGTAATGTGCTAACTCCTATGGTAGTTATGGTACTATGGTAACTGCTATGGTAGTTGTGGTATTTTGCTAACTGCAATGGTAGTTATGGTACTATGGTAACTGCTACCATAGCAGCACATTACCATAACTACATAGCAGTTACCATAGTACCATAACTACCATAGCAGTTACCATAGTATGGTAACTGCTATGGTAGTTGTGCTAACTGCTATGGTAGTTGTGGTACTATGCTAACTGCGATGGTAGTTGTGTTAATATGGTAACTGCTGTGGTAGTTGTGGTAATATGGTAACTGCTATGGTAATTGTGGTACTATGCTAACTGCGATGGTAGTTGTGGTAATATGGTAACTGCTATGGTAATTGTGGTACTATGCTGACTGCGATGGTAGTTGTGGTAATATGGTAACTGCTATTGTAGTTGTGGTAATATGATAACTGCTGTGGTAGTTGTGGTAATATGGTAACTGCTGTGGTAGTTGTGGTAATATGGTAACTGCTGTGGTAGTTGTGGTAATATGGTAACTGCTATTGTAGTTGTGGTAATATGGTAACTGCTATGGTAGTTGTGGTAATATAGTAACTGCTATAGCCACTATGCTAACCCAGTTAGATAGCCAGATAAATAATGTTATGATACGAGGTGTTTGATAAAGCCTACATTTATTGTATTACTCAACATGTATGTATTAGGTAGCCTGTCACCCAAGACAAGTACTCTGAATATGTGATAGTGTTATTTCCTATTTGGTGTTTCCTCGTGCTGAGGTGAAATAAAGAGACGGATGTTCTATAAGTTTTTTAATGCAACGCCAACATGCCTAATCCAAACATGCCTAAACATAATGTGCCTTTTTGGCAGTCGTGGCCTACCGGTTAGCGATTCGGACTTGTAACCGGAGGGTTGCCGGTTCGAACCCCGACCAGTAGGAACGGCTGAAGTGCCCTTGAGCAAGGCACCTAACACCTCACTGCTCCCCGAGCGCCGCTGTAGCAGGCAGCTCACTGCGCCGGGATTAGTGTGTGCTTCACCTCACTGTGTGCTGAGTGTGTTTCACTAATTCACGGATTGGGATAAATGCAGATACCAAATTTCCCTCACGGGATCAAAAGAGTATATATACTTATATACTTATACTTACTTATACTTGGACTAGCCTGGAAGCCAGCCAAACATAACCCCGCCCACAAAATTTGAGGTCGGGAAGTTCGGTCTGGACTTTTTCCATCGTGGAGCAACTATGCCTGAACCAGAGCTGCTCGGTTACGGTTCCGACCAGAACTCCTGAACGGTTTTGTTCAGAGCTGAAAATGCAACTGTGTTTAACAGAGGACAGATGTAGGTTGCTAGTGATAAAATATTAGCTTTCAGTATGGTACAATGTCTAGTGACATTTAATTAATTAAAGTGATTAATTCTTCCTGGTTCTTCCTAACAAAAAACGCTGTTGCTAAAAGGAAGACATTTAGATGCTGTCACGTCTGTTGTACAAGATATAATAACCAGAAAACAATATTAAGGCATTTGTGAAGAAGAAGACGGCAGAAGAAGAACCCCTGTATCAGTTAAATCACCATAATCACCATAATCACCATAATCCCCATAATCACCATAATCATATCCCAACGGAGCAGTATCAGTTGAAAACACGCACCATAATCACCATAATCATATCCCAACGGAGCAGTATCAGTTAAAAACACTCACCATAATCATATCCCAACGGAGCAGTATCAGTTGAAAACACGCACCATAATCACCATAATCACCATAATCATATCCCAACGGAGCAGTATCAGTTAAAAACACTCACCATAATCATATCCCAACGGAGCAGTATCAGTTAAAAACACGCACCATAATCACCATTATCATATCCCAACGGAGCAGTATCAGACTCAAATTCTAGACTAGAATTGAGTACAATAATCTCTTACAAACTTAAATCTCTTGGAAGACAGTTTTGGTACTGTAAGTTTTTTATTTATTTAAAAAACAGACTATTTACAATAAAGAAAAATACACTGTACTTTAAATTGCCCCATTCTCAGCCTCATACAAATACATTCAGCAATTTTCATGATATAAAAAACATTTCTCAAAAAATGACACGTGCCTATAAAACCCTTTCCATTGCTTCTCATTTGTCAGTGGTGAGAATAACTGTATATAAACATGAACATGTGACTAGACATGATGCAGCTACTAGTGAAGACTCAGCAGGTCATGATGTTGGTGGTGTTGGTGTTCACTGAAAGATGCATAGGCCTACACACTAGTATTACATTACTGTCTGCGGATTGCAACTCTATGCTTCAGCATAACCTGTTTGAGCATTACTGAAACTAAAGGACATGTGAGGAGTGTATGAGGGATGGCTGCCTAGACTGCAGGCCAAGCTACGCTATGAACGTGTGAATGTGTATGAGGGATGGCTGCCTAGACTGCAGGCTAAGCTACGCTATGAACATGTGTTCCACATCCATCACCCATCCAACAAAGTAGGTTATGTGCAGAGCATGAGCCCATCAAACCAGCAGTGTTGCAGGAAGGGTTTTCTGTTGCCTAGTAACTAACATAAAGAGGTTTAAAGTGCCGATTTCGTATCCTTTATTAATTATCGTTTGGCGATTGTTAGTGATTACAAGTACAGTATTTCCCACAGAATTGAATTCTATTTGTGGTGGTAGGTTTGCAAAATTAACTTGAATGCAACAGTTTTGAGCAAATTAGTGGTTATGATGCTAACAAGATTTAAGCACAATTTAGTACAACCTGGAAAATCATTGTGTGGTGGTCAATGTTGATATTGTGGTGGGCCGCCACAAATAAATCAATGTATGGGAAACACTGAAGTAGGCCTATGAGTTCAGGGAAAACTGCAGATTTAGTTGATTTCTTAACTGAGTCCTTCAGTGATTGTCGGTTGGTGATATGTGAGCTTGAGGAGGGTTGTGAACACCTCCAGGGTCTGGAGAGATGTGGTTTCTCAAGGCCACAATTGGAGGTTCCCGTTAGGGCAGCACATGTTGCAGTGCTGTCTGTCTGCCCATGGTAGATTGAAGCCTAGTAGTCAAAGACCAACATAAGATCAATGTGAATGGACAATAACTTGCCAATGTCTTTTTCACGCCACATTGATAACACTTGACAATTGTGTCACATTGATAATGTGTCATATTAATATCCCTTGACTGTTCTTGTGCATCTGCATTACTTCAACTGATCCCTTACGCCAGGTGGAGATAGCATAGTCACGCTAGGTTGAGATAGCATTTTCAATTTACAGTAACGTCATAGTTCATTTACATCCATTCACACACTATATAACGTCGTAGTTAATTTATATCCATTCACACACTCTAGATGAGCGCAGTATGTCAAGCCTCTCCTCTCCCCTCCCCTCCTCTCCTCTCTCCCCTCCCCTCCCCTCCTCTCCCCTCTCCTCCCCTCCCCTCCTCTCCACTCCTCTCTCTCCTCCTCTCCCCTCTCCTCTCCTCCTCTCCTCTCCTCTTCTGCGCATGTCCTGTCCTGTCCTGCATATGTCCCCAGCTCAGCCTCACCGTCTCCAAAAAAGCCTCCGGTGTTGTACTCAGTTCACCCCCTCTGCAGCGGGTCAAGCCCTTGAATCATCTGGGATCCTTAACAGCATTAAGAGATCAAGCGTGAGCTTGAGGAGGTGTGGTCAAGCTGCACTGGCCACAGGTCAGATCAGGTCAGACTCAGTCATCAGGGTCTGGGCCGTATTAGGGTCTGGGGTCACAAGGCTGGGTTGTAATGACGATGTCATTGACCTCATTTGTTATAAATGTTCAGTTGATTGGACTTTGATTATTATTTATGTGTCTCAGGTACATTGCAATCATAGTTTAGAGTGGCAGGAGGAAGCTTCTAGATCTTCAGAGCTAGTCCCAAGTGTAACTGAGTCATTTTAAGCGTAAATTAATGGGTACAGAGCACCATTGGCTCGGGAAATATGACTTTCAAGGCAATAGTCAGAAATTCCCATGCTTCCAAGGTGCACAAGTGGCTCAGGACTCTGTGTATCAAAATTGCAGCCTCTATATATATAGAGAGAGAGAGAGAGGATACAATTTCCAATCTAACATTCTGCAGACGTCAAGTTGTCTGGTGAATTCAAAATGCTTTCTTCAAGTAGATTCACGCCAGTCCAGGTTATATAACCATCCAGGCTGCCAGCTCTCCTCAGAGCCGTCGCCATGTCTGTGTTGCCATGGGAGATGAGCCCTTCTTTAAAAAGACTCCATGCAGCCCTCAGTCTCCTCCCGCAGGTACAGTCCGCTCAGGCCCCTGAAAGCATTAAGGGATCAGCGGCAAACCACAGGAACGTCCAGGAGTGTCCAGCCAAGAGGCAGAGCTCAAGAATCCTGCGGGGTTCAACCATACATACACATACACACACACACACACACACTCAGAGTCTCGTGGGGTTCAACTACACACTACACACACACACACTCTCAGGGTATAAGGTGTACAAGTCCCTACGGCCCTGCACGTATAATGGGTGTTTCTATAGATGAGTGATGGGATGGAGTTCTGTGTCATTCTCTGGGTGCGAAGAGACGCAGTCCACAGTCCATGTCCACAGATTCATAGCTGGTCAGTAAGTATGTTCATGTTTTTCATGTAGTTGTTGGGTGCGTTCAATAAAGGGAAGATTCTTCTAGTTGAGAGAGTTCTGGGTTAGTTCACAGTTCTGCCCAGCACTCCCGCGCCTGCTGGTCACTTATTTATTTTTTAACTGCCGGGCTTCGACGATGATGAGTAGAACAGGGGTCAGGTCCATGAGGTTCTTCATCATCTCCATGATGTCCGGGTGCTCCTTTGCCCCTTGAATAAACTCCTCCAACGTCAACTCACCTGAAGAACGAAGACACAAAACATTCCTTATTAGAGGTCTGTCCTAAACTTTTTTACATATTTTTAAACATATTTACTTAAGATAACAATGAAATATCAGGAAAATATCTCTTTTGTGTCCGGCATGCCTACAAAATTATGTGAATGTATTGCGGTGGTAATGTCTTACCTTCTCCATTGACATCAATCTTTTCAAATATAAGGGTCACTATTTCCTCAGGAATGACATCACGGTTTCGGGTGATGTCTTGAATGGCCTGTTTTTGGAAACCAAGAAAAAGAACATATAAAAACTCAGTAACTTTTAATTGAAGTAATATCTAAAACAAATAATCTGTACTTCTTCACATTGAAGTAGATCCCTACATCTGAAGACAAAAAAGCATGTAGCCAGACACAGGTATAGATTTATTCCTCAAACTTCTGTTATTGGTTCAAAAAAGGTCAGATTAGATGTCAGTTCACCGACAGATTATCTCCAATTTCTTTCTTAACCCGTTCTGCTTGACACATTTAATCTCACAACACGTAATCCCAGACTGAACTGAAATACTGGACCAGCAGGTGAGACACTTTATTTATTTATTTTATATGATCATTGTAGGGTGCATTGTAGTCAGTCTCCAGTCAAGTCCAGTCTAGACCTGGGTTAGTTTAGTCTCCAGTCAAGTCCAGTCTAGACCTGGGTTAGTTTAGTCTCCAGTCAAGTCCAGTCTAGACCTGGGTTAGTTTAGTCCAGTGATTCTTAAACTAGGGGTCGCCAAAAACTTCCATGGGGTCGCCAATTATTTTCTGTATTCAGTCTGAAAATATTATTAGGGGAAACAAAGGAAAATTATATTGGCCTTTTCTGCCTTTTTCTTATTTACACGCAGTTAAGAGAAGAGAGGGAAATGTTTTCGTCTTTCAACGAGATCTGGTTCAGTCTATGGGCTACTGGTCCGCGGATAGAAACAATGTAACTATCTGCTCCCACTATGCAGACTCAACTTGTTCCCGCTATTTTAAGTAAAACAAAACAAAAGACATAGGTAGCCTACTAGCCAAAAAGGACAGGTGGCTGCTTAAAAAATGAACAAAAGCTCGGAAGTGCCATCTACAAGTGCGTCTACTCCTCCGTGATCCTCAGATGGGACAAGTCTACAGGCCGGTGAGAATAAAAAAGAACAAACGGCGCGATCGGCTTTATCAGAAAGAATTTCTGAAATATGCATTCACTTGCCAAGTTAAAGATAACCTCGACCACCCACACTGTGTGATTTGCGGCGATGTTCTGGCGAATGAGAGCTTAAAAACTGTCAAAATGAAACGACATCTCAAAATACAGATGTCGGCTCAGCACCGTGGAGGAAAATCTCTGTGTCGCCGTATGCAGCATTCCTCCTAGAATTAAACTTGCTCACGGAAGCATGCCCACCCTTCCCATTGAAATTGTTAAAGATAGTAAACCAGAAAAGGGAAATAAAAAAATACTGTTATTGTTATCGCCATAAATATAATTAATGTAACGTTGTAGGCCTGGCCTAATGCTGCATGTGTATGTGTGTGTGTGCTTGTGTGTGTGCGCGCGCTACGCACATAGCGCTCTGATCTGATATGGCGGCAGCCTACACTTGTTTAATCGTGATTGTTTGGTTTTCTCGGTTCTTGTTCATATGGAGTAAATAAAACAAATGACTTTGCTTTCTCGTTTTTGCTTGATTTAGTTGTTAACGTTTGAGGGGGGTATTTGAGTAAGGTCTTAGAATGGGTTTGGGGAAAGTGGGGTCGCCAGACCTCGCCATACTTTTTTGTGGGGTCGCCAGACAAAAAGTTTAAGAACCACTGGTTTAGTCTCTAGTCAAGTCCAGTCTAGACCTGGGTTAGTTTCTCAACAGGACAGATGTGAGAGAGTGGTTTGGATGTTTCAAGCAGAATAACAGCACATTCAGACCTCAGAGCATGTCAGCACTGCACTCACAGTAAATATTGTCTCCAATTCGTCTTTGTCGATCTTGCCGTTCCCGTCCTGGTCGAAGAGCTTAAAGTACCACTTGAGCTTCTGGTTGATCTCCCCCTTCAGCATCAAGCTGACGGCAGCGATGTACTCCACAAAGTCTATGTAGCCATCCTGAAGAAGGAGAAATCCAAGACCTGAGTTATATCCAGTTGGATCCAGCCAAACCAGTAATGAACAACATCTCAACATTTTATTTATGAAGAAAGTTAGCCATTGATCAGTGATTCCAGGCCTACGAGTTGTAAATAAGATACTCAAATTAGAATACAGTCATGAAGCTGAGCAACCTGTTTTCATAGCTCGCATGTATCATATCAGTACAGTGTGCTACTTAAACTAGCGGCTAATAGCTTAAACTAGCGGCTAATAGCTTAAACTAGCTGCTAATAGTTTTGATAGGGCACAGCCTACAGTGAACTCACTTCTCAGAGACCCAGGTTGATAATACACCAAGTTATTTAACTATTCACTATGGTGAGAGAGACCCAGGTTGATAATACATCAAGTTATTTAACTATAAACTATGGTGAGAGAGAATATTGGTTTTGCAAACGTATAAACAAATAATGGCGAACCTACTTTGAGAGGATTTTGTAAGATGTGTTGTAATAATAAAAACTGAGTCACCAACGTCTCAGCGGTCAGAGGCACACTGGGTAAATTAACTCATCACACTTGTCCCCATAAGCTGTTCTGGATAGGCTTGAGTCCTTAAGCAGATTTTCACAGGGTACAGACCTACTGAAAATGGCAAACGTTAAACCTCCAGTGCTCCAGTGGGAAATCAGTCTTTTTCAGACCTGATCGATCTGTATTTCACCAACACGCTTAACTATGAGCTTTCTCTCTTCTCACCCTTTAAATACATGTGTACATAGTACTCTGCCATGGGCACCATGTAAAGGGGACATCAGGAGTTTGGAAAAGCGAATACATCAGTGTCATTCGTTACGACCCTAATTTAAATGATGGGCAAAGTCTGTCTGTCTTGTGTGCCCTAATTTAAACGATGGGCAAAATCTGTCTGTCTCTTGGATGAATTCCAATTTGATGAATTCTCTTGCATGTGAGAGCACTCAGCTGACTCATTGTGTTTGCGGTTAAGGGCGTGCCCGCGGTGCTAAATTAGCAAATAGATTTTGCCTAGTTATTGAATTAGCTTCAGCTAGCCTTGAGACTTTACACTGCGCCTGTCATGCAAATAAGGCCCATAATACTACAGCCCATAATGTCACAGCCCGCAGTGCAGCTGCTGATCATGGTACACATCCGGCCCAGTTCTGGCTTGCTTCCGGCGTGAAGCTGTACCAGGCCAGGACGGACCACACGGGCGCGCTGCGGGCGAGCTGCGGGCACGCGTGTTCTTACCCCGTCCATGTCGAAGGTGAAGAAGACCTGGTCAACGTAGGCGTTGGCGTCCTCGTTCATGCCCTGCAGGTCCAGGATGGCCTTGAGCTCAAACAGCGTGATCAGGCCGGACGGCGACTCCTTCATGAACTTGTTGTACCAGTGGTGCATGTCCTCGGCCAGGATGTCGTCCAGCGTGGCGTGCTGGTTCCCCATGGTGACCAAGCGGTGTGTCTGCGGAGACCTCGGGCCAGGGTCCTCTGTGTGTGTGTGTGTGTGTGTGTGTGGAGCTCCTGCAGTGGCGGCTAGTCCTGCGTCCAGCTAGAGTCTGTAGCTCCGAACCGTCCTGATGAGCATGACAGGGACTGAGCTGCACTGGCCACGGCAGATACGCTGAGAGCAGAGCACTTCAGCTAAACCTCTTAGGGCCACTAAAAAGGCCGGGCCTCTGGAAATAACTCCGACGCTAATGAGATAACGGCTCGGCCCGCAGCCAGGGAGCAGAGGAGAGGAAGTGTAGTGGGGCGGGTGGGGGGGGTAACATGGGAAGGGTGTCGCCACCGCTGGCCGATGGTCTTTGCTCAGCCTGGCCCAATGCTGGGTCATCACAGCCCAATGCTGGGTCATCACAGCCCAATGCTGGGTCATCACAGCCCACTGCAGACATCACACTCCACTTGGGACTCTAGCTATATGAACATGTCCATAAAACATGTTATAATCTCCATGATCAAGACAATCATGTTCTAGTGTTGTAGTCTTTTAATCTCCATGATCAAGACAATTATGTTCTAGTGTTGTAGTCTTTTAGTCTCCATGATCAAGACAATTATGTTCTAGTGTTGTAGTCTTTTAGTCTCCATGATCAAGACAATTATGTTCTAGTGTTGTAGTCTTTTAATCTCCATGATCAAGACAATCATGTTCTAGTGTAAAGGATGTCAGTTGTCAGTGTAAATGATGTCAGTGGTCTCGATCTAAATGATGTCAGTTGTCTCAATGTCAATGATGTCAGTTGTCTCAATGTAAATGCATAAAAGTCAAAAGAACAGAAAATCATGTAACAGTGCAGATCTGATGGAGCACCTGTACTCTGCTTATTCTGATCTAAATACATATTAAAATTAATAATAAATAAATATTAAAATTAATAATAAAACTAAAGAAATATTAAAATTAATAATAAAGAAATATTAAAATAATTAATAAGTACTTAATGGACCAGAACATAATGTTGTCTCAGATGCAGTGCCTTAAAAAAGTACCACCTGGATATTTCCACTTTTATTGCTTTAATAAATGTAATCTTTGTCAATTTTGTAAATTGTAAATGTTTTTACTCAAAGTGAGGGGTGGACCCATGCTCCGAGTGTTGCCATGGCAATAATATCTGTTTCACAGATCTCTGTCTGTGGTCCTGACAGCCCATGGGCAGCACTTAAGCTTGAGAAGATAGCCCTCACTAGGAGCCAGGAGAGGTCGAGGGTCACCGATCTTCTCATCAAAGCAGAGGATTAAGTGGCTGGAGGTGTCGCCAGGACACGGTTGCTCCTCTGGGTGGGATTGCCTTTGTGAGAGCTGTAACTAAAACTGTTACTATGCTAAGTACAGTCTGGCCATAACTAAACAATCTGTCACTCTGTCAGGATTTGACATGTTTAACACACAGCACACCATACCAGCAAATCCTCATTAGTGGAGACTAGGTCATAAGAATGCTAGTGTGTTTTAGGGAAAACAGTGTAATTGAGAGATCATTGAGGGGCATCTTCTATGCTAATTTAGTGGTGTGTGTGTGTGGGGCATGTTCTATGCTAATTTAGTGGCGTGTGTGTGGGGCATGTTCTATGCTAATTTAGTGGTGTGTGTGTGGGGGGGGCATCTTTTATGCTAATTTAGTCAGACTGGTCAGTCATGCTGGCTACACCTGGATACTTCCATATCGGTCTCTCCACAAGACAGATTTTAACCTTGATGAGAAATATTGTGACATTTTTGTATGGCGAGATCTCATCACACCCCTAGCACTAGGGTTGGGCACCGAAACACGGTTCTAATATGGCACCGGTGCCGACACAAACGGTAGTAACTGCATCGAATAACAACGTGGATTTCGGTGCCTCATTTCGGTGCTTAAATAGCGTTTTTTTTTTAATAAAAAAAATGTATACGAGGCATCACTGCATGTCATGCGCCATCTCTAACGTCTTGCTCTGATAGCAACACATCCAGATACAGTTAGCTAACATATGATAAACACTGGATGTATAAACCAGAGGGGTGCACCACATAGGCGAGTGGACAGTGTTTGACAGCTTGCGTGAGCCCAAGTAGCTTACTTTAAAGCGACATGCGAGCTCCTGTCAAAATCTAGCAGTGGGCCTAACTACACACAAGCAAAAGGCTATGAAACAACGTCAACAGTAGGCTAGCCTATACATTACACAATATCCTTGCTAATGCGCTAACTGACATTTATTTGAAATGTTATCAGCAAAGTTGTAAGGTGAAAACTTTATTTCACGGTGTGTAAAATAACATAATGGCATGATATTAATCTTTCATGTGCATGAGGCCCATATAGCATCACAATGAATATGAAGATCATGTTAAAAGTTCGCTGGCAAAAACATAAATATGTAGGTTACATACCTGATGTCACTGAGCTGTCAAAGAGGCTACGAAACCATCTCCGTACGTTATCGCTAATTAAACTCAGCTGACTGGTGTTAGCGAATAGCCATAGTTGCTGTTAAAATACTTGGCTAGCACTGGGAATCTAAACACTTCAACACCGACATGTAGCCTAACATGTTCAAAACTACTGCGTGTTATGGGTTAAGACAAGACATTTCTTGAAGCATTTGGGAACACACTGAATTAACTGGAAAATAGAGTCCCTGTTAGATTAGCTTGCTTTCAAATGCAGTTGTCCATGACCTGGCAGTTTTATGGCAAGCGGTTTTAACATGCATTATGGCAAACCGCCTACCCTGGGTAAACTTGAAAGCAGAGCTCACCATTGTGTGTGCATGCATGGCAAGCTGTTTTAACATTTAAATGTATTATTCGTAGGAGCAATGAGATATTGATAGTAAATTGAACATAACAGTTCAATTTCATGTTCAAAATTGTCTTATCAATAAAAAAAAAAGCAATTCATGCTTTAGACCATTTTAATTTAAAACATTTTAAAAACAAAGTACCGGTTCAGGCACCGGCACCGTTTTAAAAGTATTGATTTAGCACCGGTATCGGATAAAACCCAAACGATACCCAACCCTACCTAGCACACACCAAAGATTATACATGGCAGAGCAAGACGCTTCATCAGGAGCCACTTCCGGGAACCCGGATCACACGAGGGGGGGGTCAAAATCCCCCTTTATGCAGAGCAGAGGCAGCGACTGCTCCATTGAAGTCTATGGGCATAGCTCAGAATTTCACCACAAGATCTTGGTTCTATTGAGTTATGTAGAAATATGAATGTTGGGCACGTCTTCATGATCCCCAAACCATTCTCACCATTTCAGGCATTTGAGAGTCTGGAGAAAATTGACCTTATATCAGGTGTGCGCCCGTTATTTATTCTGCTGCTGTTGGCCGGTTGCTAGCTGTCTGACAGGTGGAACGTCATCAATACGTCAATGACATGCCTCTTTATGCAGACAGGAATCAGACAGGATCCCCATTTGGCTCCCATAGACATGCAGTAAGAGCAGCAATCCTGCTCCGCCTATAAGCTTTGCACAAACTCATTTCCATTTCCAGAGAAGTTGCGAGAGTAGGAACGGAGACTAGCCTGACGCCGTCATACTCAAAGTCTAGTTAGAGGGAATGTACAGGACTGAGCTGTGGTCATATTTTGTACCGCTTTGTAGTATATCTAGTTGATTTAGTTTTAGGCATTAGGCTTTGCACTCTGCCTGTTGTTTGAATTAGAGTGCACCTAATGTCACTTTTATGTTCCCTATAATGTACTGTCAGATACTATATTGCAGTGTACCAATTTGCTCAAAATCTGTTTATGTGTTGCAATATGATTTTATTAGGGCTGTCAATCGATTAAAAAAAATATCTAATTAATTACATACTCTGTGATTAATTAATCTAAATTAATCGCATATATCATTTTTGCTGAGAAAGTATTTTAAATATTTAAATTCAAATGAATCATTGAATAATCAGCATTAGTGACATTAAAGTTCAAAAACTCTTTTATTATTATTTTCACTGTTCAAATAATGGCCATAATAATCTATGATATGACCTAATATGCTGAGGAAATAAATTCAAAAGTGCTTCGGGAAGAAGTTTTTTTCACATACAAGGCATTTCATGCCACAGATATAACCTAGGGGTCACAATGAAAATAAATCAACACTCTCCTCAATGTCAACACTATTTCTTTCCATTGATGTGCAACTTTAGAGTTGACAAACTCCGGTGAGCAAATTCCTTGCTGCAGACATTGCAGAGGACTTTATTTTAATCAACACATTATTTTTGTCAACACCATCAGGCCGTTTTTAAAAAGTAAATGTTCCAATCAATGATCTAGGCAGCACATTTTCTTCTCTCTCCTTCATTTTACAGTAATGGTTACTAACTGGAACGGCTCGGGGTCAAAGGTCATACGGAATCGATTAATCTACACTATTTTTTTTAATCAGTTATTTTTTCTCAAATTAATTAATCGAAATGAATTAGTTATTTTGACAGCCCTAGATTTTATGTTTGTTAATCTGGCAGACATGTATCACCATTGTTTGTTATACACATGATGTAAGACACATTTGAATACTGTAAGACACATTGTAGGTCATAGAACACTTCTGAAGATAGTAATTCAGCAGGGTCACAGTATAAATGCATTTATTGGAGATCGAGACAGATTACACTAATTAATTGTACTTTGGCATAGGCCATCCTCTAGAGATTACACTAATTAATTGTCCTTGCAGCTCGGCCTATTTCGTCAGGTCACCTACAAGGATCAAAGGACTGCGGAATCTTCAGTGATTGTGTTTAGCTCGACGTGTTGGGGACTGATCGGAGATCAGAGAAGCAAAGTGAGATGCATAGAGATGCATTTTTTAAAAGTAATGTCTGATCAGAGGGTGCAACTGTTTATTCAGGGGAACACAGAATGGATCATTTCAGCATGCAACCTTGAACAGATCACAAAAACGATACATCTGCCTTTACTCGTCTCCATTTCTCGCCGGTTTATTTCTGCTCATCGTTTTTGTTGGCCAGACGCAGCGGAGTTAATGTGTCCCCCTTAAACAGCCATCCAAAATTAAAAAAGGAACATTAACATTAAACTATATTGCTACTGACATTGAGAAGTTTAATTTAAAGTCTTCACAGGCAACATTTCTTGAATTTCCCCTGGATATCAATAAAGTATCTATCTATCTATGTCCAAATGGCAACTGACCAGGAACTGTCCTCTCAGTGATGAGGCACAGTACAGGCTGTGCTTTAGAGGAGGAAGCACCTTTGCTTTGGCAGGGTGTCAGAAGATTAGCCCTTTACATTCACAACCCGGATTCACAAACGCAAACCAAGTCTAACACGAATACAACATTAGAACACCATATGCCATAGTTCCAACACATTTCGATAAATAATGTCATTTCTGAGGGTAGAACATACATATGTGTGCATTAGAAAAACTTCCTGGGAAAAAGCGGCCTCTGAAAGTCTTTTCTTTGTAAGTACGTGGCAAAGTCTTCCTAATACATAATATGAACACATAGGTTGGGGTTGGAGAGGAGAGGGAGAGGCGGGGGGGGGGGAGAGGAGAGGAGAGGAGAGGAGGAGGAGAGGAGAGGAGAGGGGAGGAGAGGAGGAGGAGAGGGGAGGAGGAGGAGAGGAGAAGAGAGGAGAGGAGGAGGAGAGGGGAGGAGAAGAGAGGAGGAGGAGAGGAGAGGGGAGGAGAGGAGGAGGAGATAGAGGAGAGGGGAGAGGAAAGGGGAGGAGAGGAGGAGGAGGGGGAGGAGAGGAGAGGGAGGGAGAGGGAGGGAGAGGAGAGGGGATTTCCTAAATGAGATGACATGACCATCATACAGTATGTGTGACCCTGGGCAGCTGAGCTGTGGCCGAGGGCATCCTTAGCCTCCTAGTGGCCGAGGGAGGAGCCGCATGCCAACGCAGAGGCTTCCCAGCAAGACCTAATTAGATGAGGATCACTATGGCGACCTAATTAGACGAGCATCACTATGGCGTCATGCTGGGGTGAAGCTCCTGTCTTCCTTGAAAGCCTCAATTAATTGCCCTTAAACCAGATGTCTTAAGGATGACATGCACTTCTGTTGAACTGTCAATGGGCTTGTGTGTGTGTGTGTGTGTGAGAGAGTGAGTGAGTGAGTGAGTGAGTGAGAGAGGAGAGAGAATGTACAGTATGTGTGAGTGTGGGGATGTCAATCATTAGTTGTATTTTCCTTCTGTGACCTCTGACTGAACTGACTGTCCACTGGGCCACTGTGCTACTGCTTACACTGTTCACACTGTTCACAGGCTATATATATATATTAGCCCACATGCACAACCCCTCCCTCCATCCCCCAGTCTGGACTGCAGTCTAACATCATACTTGACCAATGGCTGATACCCTATTATTGCAAACCTATCCTTGCACTGCTGCTATAATTCTTATATTACTGTGTCTAAATTTTTCTCCATTTTGTCCATATAATTATACTATAACTGTTATATTACTATGCGTACATTACTATGCCTAAATCTCTTATATTGTCCATATTTATTGCTGGTCGCTAGACTGTAACCCTGCACTGTTACTTATTTGCACTACCACCCTGACACACACCTCATTGAGCACCTTACCACTGCTTACTGAATCACAGGCTCAGTCGCTGCCCTGTCACTGCAAGCGCCTCAAGCTTATACATCCTTAGTACATTCATGTATTCTTGAATTTCCCCTGGGGATCAATAAAGTATCTATCTATCTATCTATGTGGGTCCTTGTTTTAGTATCTTTAGTGTCTTGTACTGTTCATTTTAGTCATGTGGATTTGTTTTTTTATCATCCTGTTTATGTTGTTGTGTGTGGTGTCATAAGCTACTGAGACCTTGAATTTCCCCTTGGGGATCAATAAAGTATCTATCTATCTATCTATCTGATACTTTTGGGATTTTCGTTGACTTGCACCTAATGGCCTCCTTACACCAAACAACTTTGACAAGATTTGGGGAAGATTTTTGAAAGATTGGAGAAAGTGGGAGAAAGAGAGAGAGAAGGGTGGAGAGCAAGTGCTCCAGCATCAGCAGGAGTCTGAGAGAGAGAGACAGAGAGAGAAAGAGAAAAAGAGTCTTGAAAGATTGGAGTCCTTTGAGTAAAGCTTGAATGGGGGGCATCAGTTAAAAGACTAGAATCTTTCAAGAATCTTTCCCAAATCTTGTCAAAGTTGTTTGGTGTAAGGTGGCCATTAGTTAAACAGTGATCAGATCTAGACATGGACGATCATGAGTCACGGTGCGATGGCAGCTCGATCCTGTCATGCCCCTTCTTCAGAACATGCCTTTGTGCTCCTACGTTGTGTAAAGGGTAGGAATCATTTTGGACACGCTATTTTTTTTGATTCCATGTTTCTACCACATTGTCTTACATTGTCCACATAACATTATTTACTTGGCATGTGGCGGTGTCATTTTCAGTCAAAACAAACATATTGGTCAAGAGAAAATCAACATTAAATCAATCAATTTGCTAGGGGTATGAATCATTTTGTTCTTAACTGTAGTCTTACTCAGGACATAGCTGTGGCATATAGTATACTAGTCTTGCGCAGGACATAGCCCTGGCATATAGTATACTAGTCTTGCGCAGGACATAGCCGTGGCATATACTGTAGTATACTAGTCTTGCGCAGCACAAGTACTGTGTCGTTTACTTCCATACTGCACCAATCCGTTTGTGCAACATGTACAAAATAGCACATGGGTTGAGTTTCAGGGATGAATGGGATAGTGCAGGGGAGAGCCCCCCCTAGTGTTTACATACATTACTGCAGTTTAAACCTGCTTAACATACCACAGAATCGCATAATCCAGCCACAAAAAACAGTAACATTTATTTACATTGTTTCCAAAGACATCCCCTAAGTACAAAAACACTGCAGCAAATGTATCAAAGTTACACTGATCAAGGCAAAAATGAATTCAAAAGTAACACTGATCACAGTTGAAATTCTTTGATGACCTGTATGTACACCATTATGGTTAGAGGCATTCAAAAACATTGCTATTCATAGAAACTAACAAGAAACAGTTACACAAGACACAGTTAGAAAATCCCTCAAAGTCTAATGATGGCCATGAGCTCTAATAATTGACAATAAGATACATTCTGTGTTGTGGCCGTAAACAGCTACAGTATGGTGCGCTATCACACAGCTTTATGATGTGTTCATCACTAACATATCAAACGTAACTTCACAACGGTATGGAATGGGCAAATACTGCTAATCCAGCACATGGCAAGTGAACGCAGAGGAGACTACAATGGAGTCACCCCTGTTCTCCCATGAAACAACCCGAGTTATGGATCAGGAGTGGATCCACATCACAGGACTGACAAGTTATTTCTCTCTTATGTTAACAGTGTAAGATCAGTCGTTTATTTCTCTCTTGTGTTTACATTGTGAGATCAGCGTTTATTTCTCTCTTAAAGATTATGAGATTGTTTATTTTTGCTCTCTTAAACATTCTGAGATTAGGTATTTATTTCTCTCTTGTTTTAACAATGTGAGATGGGGCGTTTATTTCTCTCTTGTTTTAACGGTGTGAGATCGGGGGTTTATTTCTCTCTTGTTTTAACAGTGTGAGATCGGGCGTTGGGCTTGGCAGAGGTCTGTTCTGGGCAGGTACCTTCCCAGCGTTTTACTCCGTCCAGTCCTGGACGCTTTAAAAAGTCCCAGGTGATCTCATTCTGCTTCAGTGCTCCTCAGGCGTTTCAACATTCTGCATCACAACATGGATAAGCATGAGTCACAGAGTCAAAAATATAGCACAAATAAAGAGGCAATCAAACATTAAACCAGCAATAAACACACATAGTGACACAATAAACACACACAGTGACATATAATATGGGCCACTCGAAATCTTCATGTAAATCTTTGAGGATTAAAGCATTTTAAAATAAAGAGCGTGCGGCCGGCTACCTTGAGATCCTGGGGTCCACGGTCCTCCTCCACCTCAGCCCTCTCTTACACTTCCTGCTTTACGGTATCTGCTTCCTGCTGGTCAGCGCTGGTCTCTGAGGGGCAGTCTTGTTTCTCAGGCTCAGGTGTATCTTTCTCGCCCTTTTCTACTGCACGGTCAGCCTCAGCAGCAGCGGCGCTAGAGGCTTCATCTACGGGCTTGACCTGATCCGTAGGCTTGACCTGATCCGTAGGTTTGACCTGATCCGTAGGTTTGACCTGATCCGTAGGTTTGACCTGGGCTTTTACCTCGTCCACTACTTCTGCCTCCTTCACACTAGCCGCCTTGGTCTCGGGGTCAGGCACGGCGCGGTCATCTCCGTCTGCAGGCTCCCCGCTGCCCCCCCCCTCGCCGTCCATCTCCTCTTCGCCTTCCCTCCTGACCCGCCGAGACGGAGGCCGACGCCTCACCGACAGCCGAGCTCTGCCCTGCGAGAACAGAGACGGACATCTTTAGGACATCGGGACACTGCTAGCGTTACAGAGACGGACATCTTTAGGACATCGGGACACTGCTAGCGTTACAGAGACGGACATCTTTAGGACATCGGGACACTGCTAGCGTTACAGAGACGGACATCTTTAGGACATCGGGACACTGCTAGCGTTACAGAGACGGACATCTTTAGGACATCGGGACACTGCTAGCGTTACAGAGACGGACATCTTTAGGACATCGGGACACTGCTAGCGTTACAGAGACGGACATCTTTAGGACATCGGGACACTGCTAGCGTTACAGAGACGGACATCTTTAGGACATCGGGACACTGCTAGCGTTACAGAGACGGACATCTTTAGGACATCGGGACACTGCTAGCGTTACAGAGACGGACATCTTTAGGACATCGGGACACTGCTAGCGTTACAGAGACGGACATCTTTAGGACATCGGGACACTGCTAGCGTTACAGAGACGGACATCTTTAGGACATCAGGACACTGCTAGCGTTACAGAGACGGACATCTTTACACTGTTAGAGTTACAACACTGACAATTACAGACAGCTCTCCACTGTCCAGAGTGTCCAGAGATATTCTCCTCCTCTTGCCCAGATACATGATAGAAACAGGTTCTTATAACAGGACACACACATGCTGCAAGACTTTACACCTTATTGATGCTGTATGAGTAGACTACTCTGCTCTGCTCTCCGTATTGATGCTGTATGAGTAGACTACTCTGCTCTCCGTATTGATGCTGTATGAGTAGACTACTCTGCTCTGCTCTCCGTATTGATGCTGTATGAGTAGACTACTCTGCTCTCCGTATTGATGCTGTATGAGTAGACTACTCTGCTCTCCGTATTGATGCTGTATGAGTAGACTACTCTGCTCTCCGTATTGATGCTGTATGAGTAAAGACTGCTCTGCTCTTCTCACCTTATTGATGCTGGGCAGCAGAGCAGCATCTGCTGGACTCTCAAAGCTGGCCGGGGCTTCCACCGCCTTTTTACCTGCCCTTGGCATGGGGGCAACAGGGCTGCTGGGGCAGTTGGGGGAGGACCCTGGGGGCTGTAGCCTCAACCCCGGGCTCTTCGGGGAGGGCAACATCGGTGTGGGCGACAGGGCCAAGGGCGACAGGGCCAGGTTGGACTGCAGGATGAGACACCAGACACTACATGAGGACCAGCGCTCTGGCACAAAGACAGACCCACAACACGGCTCTAACAACACAACTATAACAACACAACACGGCTCTAACAACACAACTATAACAACACAACACGGCTCTAACAACACAACTATAACAACACAACACGGCTCTATCAACTAACAACTATAACAACACAACACGGCTCTAACAACTAACAACTATAACAACACAACACGGCTCTAACAACTAACAACTATAACAACACAACACGGCTCTAACAACTAACAACTATAACAACACAGCTCTAACAACACAACACGGCTCTAACAACACAACACGGCTCTAACAACACAACTATAACAACACAGCTCTAACAACACAACACGGCTCTAACAACACAACTATAACAACACGGCTCTAACAACACAACTATAACAACACAGCTCTAACAACACATCATGGCTCTAACAACACAACACGGCTCTAACACAACTATAACAACACAACACGGCTCTAACAACACAACACGGCTCTAACAACACAACACGGCTCTAACAACACAACTATAACAACACGGCTCTAACAACACAACTATAACAACACGGCTCTAACAACACAACTATAACAACACAACACGGCTCTAACAACACAACTATAACAACACGGCTCTAACAACACAACTATAACAACACGGCTCTAACAACACAACTATAACAACACAACACGGCTCTAACAACACAACTATAACAACACAACACGGCTCTAACAACACGGCTCTAACAACACAACTATAAGAACACAACACGGCTCTAACAACACAACTATAACAACACAACACGGCTCTAACAACACAACTATAACAACACAGCTCTAACAACACAACACGGCTCTATCAACACAACACGGCTCTAACAACACAACTATAACAACACGGCTCTAACAACACAACTATAACAACACAGCTCTAACAACACATCATGGCTCTAACAACACAACACGGCTCTAACACAACTATAACAACACAACACGGCTCTAACAACACAACACGGCTCTAACAACACAACACGGCTCTAACAACACAACTATAACAACACGGCTCTAACAACACAACTATAACAACACAACACGGCTCTAACAACACAACTATAACAACACGGCTCTAACAACACAACTATAACAACACAACACGGCTCTAACAACACAACTATAACAACACGGCTCTAACAACACAACACGGCTCTAACAACACAACTATAACAACACGGCTCTAACAACACAACTATAACAACACAACACGGCTCTAACAACACAACTATAACAACACAACACGGCTCTAACAACACAACTATAACAACACAACACGGCTCTAACAACACAACACGGCTCTAACAACACAACTATAACAACACAACACGGCTCTAACAACACAACTATAACAACACGGCTCTAACAACACAACACAACTATAACAACACAACACAGCTATAACAACACAACTATAACAACACGGCTCTAACAACACAACACGGCTCTATCAACACAACACAACTATAACAACACAACACGGCTCTAACAACACAACTATAACAACACAACACGGCTCTAACAACACAACACGGCTCTAACAACACAACACGGCTATAACAACACAACACGGCTATAACAGCACAACATGGCTATAACAACACAACACGGCTCTATCAACACAACACGGCTCTATCAACACAACACAACTATAACAACACAACACGGCTCTAACAACACAACTATAACAACACAGCACGGCTCTAACAACACAACACGGCTATAACAACACAACACGGCTCTATCAACACAACACGGCTCTAACAACACAACACGGCTTTAACAACACAACACGGCTCTATCAACACAACACGGTTCTAACAACACAACACGGTTCTAACAACACCTATCCCACAACACGGCTCTAACATTACATTCTGAGTAGCAAATGGACATCAACCCAGAATGGAAATATCATGGGTGGTCTCTTAAACACAGAGTATAATATCGCTTAATGGAAATATCATGGGTGGTCTCTTAAACACAAAGTATAATATCGCTTAATGGAAATATTATGGGTGGTCTCTTAAACACAGAGTATAATATCGCTTAGGGCTGTTGCCAAACAGGAACTAAGTGATTAGTTTAGTCAGGGTTGGCTTGTGGTAGTATGTTAGTCAGGGTTGGCTTGTGGCAGCTCTTTAGTGTGATTAGGTTAGTCAGGGATGGCTTGTGGTAGTAGGTTAGTCAGGGTTGGCTTGCGGGCGCGGAGCCTGGGCATGCCGCTCTTACCTGCAGCTTCTCGATCAGAGCAGAGTTCCTGTTCCTGTTCCTGGAGCGCGCAGGACGCGCGGCGGTGCCCTCGGACTTCTGAAGGAGACAAAGAGACATCAATGCGGCAAACAGGTGTCCTGCTGGCTTTGTCTTACTGTATGTCCATAGACCATCTAACTATTACCATTAACAGCTCAAACAAATACACAAGCCTGATAACATCATGATAATCAAATATGTAACCATGCATATCCTGGACAAATAATAAAATAGTATAATCTTAATCCAATGATGGCACTAATGAGCAGTCATGATAATATCACAGTAATAGACCTCTGAAGTTCGCCTACAAAAAAGCTGCCATCTTTGACATCCGGTATCTGGCGATTTTTCCTATGGAAAATTATCGCACCTGTTAAACTCTCGCGGGGATGAAAAAGTCTGAAATGCAGACGTTTTCCTGAACACACTTTTGTCCTCTGCCTTCGAGTGGATACTGTGATCTCCGGTAAGTGAAGGCGGCACACTTAGATGTTTGCTACCCCAGAGCTAACTTGCAATGCAACTTGCCATAGGTAGTTAGATTTAATTAACAACCGGATCTCCTAATATGGGCAAAGATGGCCGTTTTGGTTCTTTTTTGTAGGCAAACTTCAGAGGTCAATGAACTGACTCTGCACCAGATGGTCCAGTAGGGGGCGCCGGAGTGCTGGCTCTCACCTGCTCCTCTGTCGGGCTCTCATCACCTGTTGCAGGGATCTGGAGAGTACGCGGGGGCCTCCGCCGAACTGGCTTATTCTGCTGAAGAGCAACACCAGAGTCCACTTTAGAACAGCAGCACAGACAGGAGGCAGAGGTGGGAATGTGCCTCAGCACAGACACAACACAGGGAGCAGAGGTGGGAATGTGCCTCAGAACAGACACAACACAGGGAGCAGAGGTGGGAATGTGCCTCAGCACAGACACAACACAGGGAGCAGAGGTGGGAATGTGCCTCAGCACAGACAAACACAGGGAGCAGAGGTGGGAATATGCCTCAGCACAGACAGGGAGCAGAGGTGGGAATGTGCCTCCTGCTATCTGAGGTGGGAGCTCACACTGCACTTGAACCCTGCCACACAAGCCTGACATTAGCAGGTGCTAAACATGTCATAATGGGTGTCATGTCCAATCATTATCTCTTATGAACCCTGCCACATAAGCCTGACATTAGCAGGTCCTAAACACATAATGGGTGTCATGTCCAATTGTTATCTCTTATGATGGTGTTACATTATTAGAAAATGGTCAGAAATTAAGAATTTTAGATACCATAACCGCTTATGTCACATGCTACTGTCACATAGCTCAGCTATCATAACATCATATTATCATGATAACTACAGATTATGTACAGATTATGCTGGCCACTAATTATCCTAACTCATTATGACATTTGCCATGACGTGTACATGTTAGTCTAAAATATGGCAGGGTGCAAGTAAGCTGCTGGTGGTATTCTGCCACCAGTGACTATAATCTAGAAAGCCTCATCAAACACGAACAGTGTTACAAAACAGATCTGATAATTATGCTACCAGTGACTTTAATCTCAGAAAGGCTCATAAACACGAACACTGTTAGGGACCGTTCGTTATTTATAAACGGGGTCACCGGAGGAAAATAGGGGAGGGTCATGTCTTTTTATTCTTTGTTGAGGGGAGGGTCACCTAACTTTTTTTTGTCTAGAAGGGAGGGTCACCCATCTTTTGTATTAATGAAAACAGC
Source organism: Alosa pseudoharengus (assembly GCF_046254945.1). Classification (NCBI taxonomy): domain Eukaryota; kingdom Metazoa; phylum Chordata; class Actinopteri; order Clupeiformes; family Clupeidae; genus Alosa; species Alosa pseudoharengus. The sequence goes on along the minus strand of NW_027468870.1, from coordinate 2,002,921 downwards.
AAAAAATCAAAGTGGCTTGTTTGATTGTTGATTTCTGTCGCGATATAACGTTCTCTTTCGTTCCATAGCTCTGTCAACATTGAACAATGAAAATAAGGGAGATTTCCCGGGTTTCTCACGCAAAATAAGGAAAATGTCAACATTCGTCCCCATTAACGTTGAAAGGGTTGGAGCAACAAAGTAGCCTACTTTATTCACGCCTAACAGCCTATATCCATTTGGTCAACTTTATCCAGCCCTAAAAAAGCTAAATTTAACTTTGGTTTACTTGTAGTTTACCGTGTAGCCTAACTTTAAACAGTGTGCATGCTTAACATAGCCTAAAGCATACTTGTGCTTTATTCATCCACACATCCAGCTCCTAACGTTTTGACAAGCATTTCTACCAATTGACCTTGTTCCTGCCCATTGTTCCTTTGCTGTCTCCATCCTTTCTGTTTTTGTTGTTTGCAAAAAAATATATAGTATTTATTGGTAACCAGCAACAAGTGCAATTTGTTATTCGCGGTCATTCTCTCTCCTGCCAACAAAAACGTTCCAAGTAGCAGTGCGTAATTCTGCTTCATAAAGTTGAACAAATACATTTGGTCATATAAATAGCCAGTTTATGGTCTACAGTGTAGTTGGTAAGTTATGGTAGGCCAACTTGGAGTGAATATACAGGGGGAATTCTTTGTCTAGCTGAGTAGCCTGGCAGGTGCGCACATAGGCATAGCCTACGGCCGAACACTGCAAGCGCTAATAATTCGTGCTCTCACGACAACCACGTCGTTAACTTAAATAGGTTAACATCACTCCGAGTTCGCATTCAAGCAAGCAAAACGATGATTTGAATACATCTGTTTCTCTGGAAGGGCAAGGGGTAACAACAGGACAACACAGAGACAGGCCAGAATGCAGGACTAATGTTATGAGAGTATTACACTAATAGGGCAATTCCATGCAAAGGTCATCCTTAACATGGAAAAAAAAAGTTGTGCATACGCAAATAGAACTGTTGTTAAAATCTTCATTTAGGTCTATATTTTATTGTTTGTAACTGATCTGATTGAATTTGATGGAGAATTACACTCTTTTTACATCATAAATATGGTGTGCAACCATACAGAAACAACATTTTTTCACATGGTAATATTATACATATTTAAAAAGTGGATAAATGGACCCAAGGTTCAAACAAATTGTGTCATTTGACAAATTCCAGATTGGCAAGGGAATGGTAGAGTAATGTCTATGCTCAGCTTGCCTTTAAGAGCACAACTCCTTACATTTGTAAGGCTTTTGTTTTTAAGTCAGCAAGTTCCATGGCCATGTCACATCCATAACGTTTTATAGGAAAAGTTTATGCTACACATACAGTGTTGATGCGACAATGTCCATAGTGTCTGTGCAAAGCTGATTTATATCAATGTAAAGTGTGATGACCAAATTGTGCCCCTTTCTTACTTTTAAAACCTTTAATGGTGCGTTATGGATGTGACGTTATGGATGTTACATAATGTGAATTTACAAGACTGGAGACTTTGTTATACCTCAAAGCCGATAAAACGTCTGTTCTAGTGGCATGTCAGTTTCAACGCATTTCACCTTAGTGTTTAGGCCTACAATTGACATAATATTGACATAATATTAAAATACCTCCAGTGATTAGCCTAGCCATAGCCTATTTTCAAGTGGCCTAATAACGAAAATCTGAGCGATTATCTTCCTGTAACTGTCATACTGTTGTTGTACAGTAACTGAATTATCGTGTTAGCTGGTGAAGATGGCTGACTTTGCAGCTGGAGTTAACATAGCAACCTTCTGTTGCAGATCTGTTCAGCCTGCTGCTCACGTCTGCTTAACACAGTTTCATTTTAAATGTGACGCAATATGCCAGCATTTGAAGTGTCAGGTCCTCTGTAGCTAATACCCACAGAGTAACATTAGTAACGGCAGCAATAAACTAGATGTACCGCATAGCGGTACAAAATAGGACAGCCTCTCAGTCCTGCATATTCTCTTCGCAAAAATAAATCATGCTTGTCAATTTGTCTCCATCTCTTACTCCTGCAACTCATGTGCATGTAAATGAGTGTGTGCATATGTGAGTTTGCTTTTGTTTATAAGAGTGTGTGTGTGTGTGTGTCTGTGTGTGCATGTGCGTATGCGTGCCTGTGTTTCCATGCGCACATGCGTATGCGTGCCTGTGTGTGTGCGTTTATGTGTCTGCATTCATGTGGGTGGGTGGGTGTTTGTGTGTGTGTGTGTGTGTGTGCTTGCCTGTCTGAATGTGTTTATGTGTGTGTGTGCTTGCCTGTCTGTATGTGTGCGACTGTGCGTGCGTGCGTGTGTGTGTGTGCCTGTGTGGGTGCGCGTGTGTGCACGTGCGCGTGCATGTACTTTATGTGTGCAAATCACAAATGAGTGGGTATGGGTTAGGTTGATGTGGGCTCTTGAGACTAACATACCATAAATATTTTGTCATCTTGGGTGCAACGGTTCAGGTAGGGCTAGTTATAGGGCTAGGTATATACATGTTCCCTGGTGTTTCAGTTGATGACGGTAAAAAAATATATGTATATATATTTTATATTTTAATGACTTATTGTCCTGATTCTTCCTGTGGATCTTAGTGGGCACTGAGGAAGCAATAATTTCATCGCTAGTTTTTCATGATTACTTGTTCAATTGTTTCATATCAAAATTCACTACTTAATTATGTGTTTTATGTAGTTTGTCGAGGACTGGTTCAGACACGTCACATCCATAACGTGAAACCGTCACATCCATAACGCCAGTTTTTCCTACATAATGCATTACAAAAATGACGCATAGTTTAAAAAACACACTTTTTGTGTTCATTCAAGTCTCCTTCATGCTACATATATCATAGTTTCGGCAGTTTCCTTCAAAATTCACAGAGTTTGTAGAATACCTGTAATCTCTCACAAAAGTGTGTCCATTTCATGTCACATCCATAACGCTGATATAATGCCTTGTATTCTTAGGATGAAATTGATTATATGAAATTTGAGTATTTCTCAGTATTCAGAGGACATAGGTTACATTAAAAGTTATGCAAATTAATTCACTGATACTAATTTTGCCCCCACTCTAAGGCATTTTGTTTACCAATATGAGTCCAATTGTCACATCCATAACGCTGGAACTGCCCAATATGGGATATTCTACGGAAAAATATTAAAACGGCAAGACAGCGGGGAAACGTTAAAATGATAAACCCGGAAAAAGTTGGCATGTTAGGTATTTTTCGGTCCCTGTGATTATTTGTGAAATTGTGCAAACGGCCTTTTCAAGTCATTTGAGAAGGAAGGAGTGTAGCAAGCTCCCAAATTGACGCTCGTCTGAGAAATTGAGTTTTGGATAATGTTCAGCTTCGGCAGCTTTACAATGACTGAGGAAGCCTAGAGACGAGTCCATAGCAAAAAGTTCATGTGTTGAATTTGTTATTACCCAGTGTGCTTTGTTGAATGGTCTCAATGCTTTATTGTTTTATTTCATGTGAATAATTACTAGAGGAGTAACTTTTCAAGTAGGCTAATGCAGTTGCAGGAAGTGTGCATTTAGTTTCCATTGTGTTTCCACAACAATGTTAGTGAGTAAATCTACTGAAATGGCCACCATCTTGGTGAAGTGTGATGTGTAAGATCAGAAAGCAGAGGTTGATTTTAGGTTGATATGTTGATGTGATTTCATAGCGCGTAAGAGCGTCAGCGGAAGACATCGACAATTGGCCGGGGAGGGTCATGTCATTTTTGAAAACGCTACTGGAGGGTCATTGAAAATTATATAGCAGGCAGGGGAGGGTCATGCAACTATTGATCGAAGCACTTAAAATCCCTCTGGTGATCCCGTTTATAAATAACGAACGGTCCCTTAGTGAATTAATGGGGAGATAATCGATAATCGAATCGAATCGAAATCGAATCGGACTGAAAAAATGAATCGATGCATCGAAAAAATAATCGCTAGATTAATCGTTTAAAAAAGAATCGTTTATCCCAGCCCTAATAATTATGCTACCAGTGACTATAATCTCAGAAAGGCTCATAAACACAGATCTGATAAGTATGCTACCAGTGACTATAATCTCAGAAAGGCTCATAAACATGAACACTGTTACAAAACAGATCTGAAAAGGGACATGAGGTGGCGCACAAGATGAACATGTTGGACACAGAAACACACTGAGCACAGTCAAGAGATGACCAGTGGAGGAGATACAGGCAGGTGGATTATGAGGACCTGAGGAACGCTGGATAGTAGAGACGTCAGAATTCACAAGCACTTGAAAAAGAAAGAAGGCCAAACGGCAAGCTGGCAGGCTGGAAAGATAGATAGTGCCCAAGAGGTAACGCAGGAGGTGAACAAATATAAAGATATTCTACGCAGGTTTGTGTACTTTGTAATTTGGCACTGCAAGCTGATTTAAGAATCTTGAGAAAACTTCTCAGCACACTACAAACAGTTCTCCTCATTTCTACTAGATGCATAACATATCTAAAACAGAAGAGCTCAAGAATTACTGCAGCATTATTAGGTCTGTAAGAAATGACACACAAGAGATTCTTTTCCTTTTGGTTCCAGTGAGGGATTGTCTTCCATCTTTGCACACCGAACTATATGACATCATCAGCCAGCAGACAACGAGACCAGCAGAGAAGCAAGAGAAGAGAGGAAGAGAAGAGGAAGAGAAGAGGAAGAGAAGAGAGGAAGAGAAGAGAGGAAGAGAAGAGAGGAAGAGAAGAGGAAGAGAAGAGGAAGAGAAGAAGCAAGAGATGAAGGAAGAGAAGAGAGGAAGAGAAGATGAATCTCACCCCATCATAGCCAGCACAACTGGAGACACTGTGATCTTTAAACTTTCCAGCCAATTCAGCAACCGACACTTTAATAACAGGGTTCCCCTGGAATACAGAAACAGCACACTCTTGAAATACCAAAGGCTCATCTTTATCGGCGGAGCATTAAAAGCAAAATGGCTTCTGTCGTGTCATGGAGGCGTGACAGTGTGACTCTGGCCTCGGTCTCTCTCTCTGAATACAGACCGTGGGCATGTTAGTGTAGATTAGTTTAACATGTGCAACATGAAAGATATATTTTACACAACTGTAACAAGAGAAACGTATGAGTTAGGGAAATCTGTGTTCTGTCCACACGAGTCTGACTCCCAAACAACAAAGTACAAGTTCACAGATGCATCATGTTAAGCATGGTAGCACCTCGGAAGAATGCGCTCATTCAAACAAAGCCAAATAATTCCATAGATAGACCGTTCATCTGAGTCATGACAGACAGTTCATCTGAGTTTAAGTCAAGTCCACTTATTTTATGGCACATTAACGCAACAGGGTTGACCCACAGTGTTTTAAAAATAATAAAACAATAATAAAATAATAATGCAATACAAAATGCCAAAATACAAAGAATGAAAAAACAAAAGGGGCTTGTTTATTGCAGAGCACAGGAAGTTTCAAGTTATTTAGGAGGCTTTCTGTTTGGGTCTCGTTCTAACCGGTTGAACAGGGCACAGTGAATTGATTTATACCTGAGCAGCTGTGTGTCTCCTGCTGCAGCTGTAATGTGGTCAACAAACCTGCAGTGTGGAAACAGAAACTTGATTTCCGGGGCTCAGTTTGACACATGGTGAAGGTTGACCTGCAGATAGGCTAAGCGTTATGTAAAGAGGTGAAATGTACCGTTACATTTACCAGAACGCAGGGAGAAGTAAAGACCTGCGCACCTGACCGCAAGCCCATGCAAAACAAGAGGGTCACACATTACTGACATTTCACTTCCTGCCAAAGGAGCCTCTGTGCTGCCGTGAGCTCATGGTTTGGCCTCAGCTTCAAAATGAGTCTCATCTCGGCTGACTTAACTGAGCTTTGCTGATAGAGTCAAAGGACAAAAGGATCCCAAGAGTCCAACCCAGTTCTCAAATTAGCTAAAGTGCTCCATCTCACTCTCAGATGTGTAAGGTCTTTGTTGTGACATTATCCAGGCCAGACACAGCAGTGGAGCAGTAATTTGGCTCCTGTGTGGACACAAGGACACAAGGAAGTTTAGTGTCACATGCATATAGTAACTGGATGTAAGAAATGCAGTGAAATTATGTCTGGTGTCAGCCTATTTGTGCATTTATGGGGGGGGGGGGGGGGTTAAAAGTGTAGTAGAAGAGGGGTTTAGTAGATTAAGTGGCAAGGGCTGCATAAGAAAGGTGGGGGAGGATTTGGATTGGGGGGGGGGGGGGGCACCAACAAGGAGCACCCAAGAGCAACAGGGGCAAGGAAAAACTCTGTGTAGGCTACATAAGCAACCACAACAACTCACAGGTTGATCAGAGAGACACATAAGCCCACAGCAAGCCAGGCGAGAGTGTCGCAAAACAGTACAGCGGATTGGACACATCTGGAAATCTAAGTGTGCCAGATATTTGACACAGCAGTACACTCCTAGCGCATGTGTTTACGATGTTTACCGTCCACTATGTCTATCATTTTACACGACAGAGGCCAAACAACGACCACCCAAATAGAAACAAACCGCCAGCGAGAGTTCCGGGCCCGCACAGATCCGCGCCAGATGCCAGTGTTCCCCGCTGCTGTCAGGGCGAGCTCTCTCTGACAGCTGCCGAAATGAGTGGCGCTGAGCCTCGGCCCTGCCGGAGGGTTCGCATAGCTGACATTCAGGAGATAATGAACTCGCATAGGCAGCTCACCACAGAGACGCATATCTAGAACCACCGCACAGCCCCACTCCGGCAGGCGGAGCAGCTCAACCTGGACCGAACCTGGCCCTCGTGCGGCGCGGGTTAGGACTACATCAGACACAGGGTCGATGACATTGTGTCAAACACATGGCTTACTGAAACGGCGAACTTCCTCTTACTTTCTATAGCATCGAGTGATTTTTTTCCAAGTCTAGCCTACAACATTGCAAGTGAATTTGGGCACCTCTCCCATTCCAATTCCAATTTAAAGTGATCAAAAAGATTTCTGTCATATCTATCGGGCTCACATTCCATAAGACCAACAGGTGTTACTTATCTCTACACGGAGGTCCTTATTCGAAATGGCAATAAATCTAAGTGAACATATTATGCGTCTCCATGCAACGCCTCATCTAAAAACATTGTCCATTCCAAATGGATCATATTCCTGAGCATATATTAAGGTTCCGCTACTTTGAAACATGTTATGTAACGTTAGACACCACCGGAGTGTCATTTTCATCTCATAGGCCTGATGACGGAGGTGTGCGTCTCTGCTGCCTATCTAGGTGTGCCTAGCGAAATTCCTCATCCGCACAAAACACATGAGCTCATAAGGTCTGTGGATGATATACGCCGTTTTAATTGTGCTTCATATATTAGCCTACAACTGCATCCACTGTTTCCCACTGTGCCACTTAGTGAAATACACAGGACACACCGCAGACAACTGTGCCAACTACAGAGGCACCGATTTCATAGGCTACAAAGCAGTCTACAAAATTATTTGGTGATTTAATGACGCAATTTAATTCAGTATATCAGTAATAAAAAATAAATTAATCAACTTTAAAATAAACAGTCATTCATTAAGCTATTCTGTCAAAACAGTTTGCCGAAAACTGTAAACTCTTCGTATAATTAATAAAAACACATCCAACTACCGTTTTTTCCAAACCTTCGACTTTATCAACGTCAATCTGGCGTTTCCTTGTACATTTGCGAGTCAAAGAAAAGCTAAAAGAAGAAACGTTACCTCCATCAAGACTGGGTAGCCTACAACTGGCTCTCCGATGTCGTTTTATTCTCCGACTCCTGGTGGTAAGACTCGTTCACACTTGGGCCTAATTTCTCAATCCTGTGTTCAGACGAGCGCTCTGAATAGCCGTGGGCCTGTCGTTACTGTGTCGAGGAAGGTGGTCCTGCAGTTATATTTAGTTTGAACTCTCCCAGCGTTTGCAAGGTTGCGAGATAGTTTCGTGTGTGTGACTCACCCGCGCGCTCCTACCGCCCTTTTCAAACGGGTTTCATCCCTCACTTCACAGCTGATAGCTACCAACTCCGCCGAGGGTGTCGTGCGCGCTGCCCTGCTATTTTCTGTAGAGTGTAATCTGAGCAAGCAAATCATGTGTTAATAAAATTCTGTCAAGCTGCTATTTGAGTCTGACAAATTCAACATCCACACTATTACATTCTCGTCAACAGTGAGTCAGTGACACTACCCTAGCTGCCATGGCCCTGACTGGAGTTAAAGGATAGGCTAGTGTGCAGTACCTTCAGATTCATGAATAATAGACCCTGCATAGAAAAAAAAAAGTACATCAACCAGATCTACATCGCATTCTAAAGGAAATCCGAGGGAAAAAAAACCTTCACGAGACAACGGAAGCTGCACGTGACATTTCCTTCCTGTCACAGGCTTCCTGAGAAGCAACAGTAGACTACCATATAAGCCCAACCGTCACAAGGCAAACAAGATGTTCACAGCCAAACAAGCTAGGGCACACCGAGAGGCCTTTTGTTTGTCCATTTTTAAAGTCTAGGCTACAATAATTCTAGCTATACCTGTAATTTAAACAAAGATTTATACCAACAGGTAAAGGCACATCAGCACTCCGTAATCAAGACAGAATTTCTAGGTGCCTTTGCGCTAAGGGAACTTGAATAGTTCTTATATGATGGTTCCACGTGGGTCGAAGCTTTGAGACAGCACACTCTGTTGGGGAACATCAAACCCCATCACACTTAACTTGGATAGTTCGCCCACTATCTCCAGACGCTCCGATTAGCAGCAAACTATCTGCTGACTCTGTTAACTACAACAATAACTACAACAATAACTTATGGTTAAGGTTTGGATTTGATTAATGTGATGTTTAGCAATTGTTCAATTGTAGAATCTTAACAGATCTCTGTGAGCAGACTATCCAAGTAAAGTGTTACCCAAAACCCAACTGTTTAAAATCACATCATGAGATAACAGTCATTCAATAACACCAAAAAAGGACTTGATCACAAGTACAAATCACTTCCCCGACACCAGCTAATGTGCTCCTCAAGTCAATATATGACTTCTGGCAAAACTTTCCTTGTAAAAACAATGTGGGCAACATGCAATGTGTCCCATTTAACTGTACCTGATAAGCACCACCTGCCAGGTAAATCGAGGGTTCAATACATCGTCACTTATGGTACCTGATAAGAACCACCCACCAGGTAAATCAAGGGTTCAATACATCGTCACTTATGGTGCAGGCGAAGATCTGCACCACAATGTGAGACTAAATGTTTACTGGAAGACACAAAAACAAGACAGGCGGAGACACACAATAATACATTTATTCTTACCAGATGGCATTTCCAAAGCCTTTATCTTTTTATATTTTTCCCCTTAGGATAGAAGAAAAACATTTCTTTCATATATCAGACATTATAAAAACAGTAAACTGTAGTATGATCTGAAATATCAAGTATTTTTAAAGAAAAAAAAAACACTTTAGACCATGCAGTAAGATTATGAAGCTAAAAACAAGAGATAAAACAAAATAAAACGCAATCTGACAACCTCCTCTAAAATATATTATGATCCAAAATTTGATTTTGCAAAACACCACAGGAGTTGTATATTTAGCATTTCGACAAAGCTATTCAACTACTCAAAAGTTTCTGAATATTTCAGAAATATTCAGCTAATCGAATGTATCACCCCCGGTCCATGGGTTCTTCACTCATTATTTCACTCAAAAATCTGAAACTAACAGAAACTGCTACATTAACATAATTCAGAAAAAAATAATAATGAATAATTAAACAGTCAAGCCAAGTCCACATTACAGGCCATTGCTGTAATGAGTCACTAACAGTCTAAAACCTAGGGATTTAAAAAAAAAAAAATCCAATAAAAAAATTAAAAACGAAAAAAAAAAAAAAAAATCAAATCAGAAGTCCATGATTCAACAGGATCCAGAGCAGGCTTGACCAAGAGTGTGAGCAGTCTGGTGGATACAACAGTCCAGACCCTCGATCCTTCCCCTCCACCTCGACGTCGTCTTCATTGTTGACAAAGCTCATTGGTGTTTCTCCACTCCGTTTGGAACTTCCTCTCTCACAGACTCGGCTTCCTCCTTCATCGTCTGCTCCTGCATCCGGCTGCGAGTCGAGTCTACAACGGGAAGAAAGTGGCCAATCAGCCATTATAAATGATGACCATTCACCATAAATAAGGGCTCGCCCTCCTTACAAAAGCCAATTTAACCACTGGGTGGCTACACATGATGTAATGGTGTGGTGTGGTGGCTATACATGATGTGATGGTGTGGTGTGGTGTGGTGGCTATACATGATGTGATGGTGTGGTGTGGTGTGGTGGCTACACATGATGTGATGGTGTGGTGTGGTGGCTATACATGATGTGATGGTGTGGTGTGGTGTGGTGTGGTGTGGTGGCTACACATGATGTGATGGTGTGGTGTGGTGGCTATACATGATGTGATGGTGTGGTGTGGTGGCTACACATGATGTGATGGTGTGGTGTGGTGGCTACACATGATGTGATGGTGTGGTGTGGTGGCTATACATGATGTGATGGTGTGGTGTGGTGTGGTGTGGTGTGGTGGCTACACATGATGTGATGGTGTGGTGTGGTGGCTACACATGATGTGATGGTGTGGTGTGGTGGCTATACATGATGTGATGGTGTGGTGTGGTGTGGTGTGGTGGCTACACATGATGTGATGGCATAGTGGTACCCACTCATTTCTGTAAGCTTCTGAATCAATGCTGATCCTCCACTGGGTTTGCTGGGGAGGCAAACACAAGCTTTGATGTTAAATTGCATTCCGCAGTACATGGGAGAACTAAACATACCACACTCACTAACACTCGTTAAAGGATTTAGTTTGAGGCCGAAAAGCTTAAACTCTGAACCTGCAAATACCTGGGTAGATAAAACCCATGATAAAACCACAGAATAAAATCTGTTTGGTTGGTGCTTAGGGCTGTCACTTTACGTTTGAAAATCGATTTCACAATCGATTGGACCAAACAACACAAGTTTCGAAAACTAAAATAGGGAATCGATTTTGACCAAATATTTACACTATTCATTTTAAACGAAATAAACAAATAAAAAAGATAGGTGTAACAAAATTCACAAACAAGAATATAAGAATATAAAAGAATTCAGAAGTGCAGTAAGCCTGGGCACTAGCTTTAGCGTCCTCGCTAGTGTCCTTGACTTCTGGTCCTGGGCACTAGCTTTAGCCTCCTCGCTAGTGTGCTTGACTTCTGTGCCTGGGCACTAGCTTTAGCCTCCTCGCTAGTGTGCTTGACTTCTGGGCCTTTGAATGTTGCCCTTGTGGATTGAGATTGAGCAGGTGTACACATGGCCTACCTGCCGTCCGGCTCATCCTGTCCCTCGGTGTCGAAGCGCAGTCTCTTCAGCGGTTTGGGGCCGCCAGCGCCGTCCGCCCTCCTCTTCAGCGTCCACTCGCTGCTCTTCACCATCTCGTTAATCCTCTGGAACCGTTCAGAGTTCTGCAGGAGAACCGAAACGCAGAACAGTACTGGGTGAATAGACACTCTAGAATCTCTTAAGGGTCAACAAATTTCTACATATGTATTTCACTGATTGATACATATCAATAAAATAGCTAAATAGAATTATTAATAATGAATTTAATATTCTGCTTAAGCTGCATTGCAAATATATTTGCTAAGAGTATTACACTATTTAAATATATCCAACATAATCCCCTACCCCAAATGATTCTCCGAGTGATATTAGGATCCTGTTGAAAGAAGAGTGGAGAAGATGAGCACAGGTGACTAAACACTTGTTCAGTCGCACTGCGGTCAGAATATGAACACTTGTGGTGTAACGTATGAAGCGGCCTGACCTTGAGCGCGGGGTCATGGGGGACGCACAGCTCTTCATGGGGGACACGTAGACGTTGCTGCTCCCAGGGACGCGCAGGGGGGAGTTGGGGTACTTATAGGGGCTGCGGGGGATGTGCGGGATGGGGGACAGGGTGGGAAGCTGCAGACAGACACGTACAACATATGACTGCCTGAACATGTACATGCTGACATAAGTGAGAGTCATTCACAGCATTTTCTCGTACAACTTATTAAAATGTCAGCGTTTTCTTGTACTACTTATTAACTCGTTGAGTGCCAATAACGTAATATTACGTTTTTATCTTTTTTTTTAAATGACGAAACTAGACACTCTAACACACCTTATATGTGATTTTAAGAGAACTCTGTGATGAATGGAAATGAAATATATGACGATCGTGAAACTCATGAAAACGCACAATCTGGACATTTTATCATAACTGGGTTGCCGCTTTGGGTCGAATCAGTGACGCATGCACGTCAGGTCAAAACCAGGCCATTTTCGTGGGTCTATCACTAGGTGGCAGTCTCGCTGATCACTTCCCGGAACACACAAGTAAGTAACAGGCAACACTTTATATTTCATGAAAGACGTTATATCTCCATTTCTAGAAAAAAAACAGCGATTTTGATGAAAACTAGCCACTGTTTAGCTTGGGATTTCTCAGGAACAGAGGCGTGTAGAAATACACGGTTTGCACCCACCGAGAGCTTAAAGTCTCACCTTTTAATCGAGCTATTGTATGTGTTCATAGCTATAACACAGAATATGCTGTGGCTGTACAAAAATCATCAACAATGGTCTAGATTGCTGGCACTAGGACAAAGCTCCCGAAAGCAGCTTGGCATTCAATGAGTTAAAATGTCAGCGTTTTCATTTTAAATGTTTCACATTTGCATCAACTCAGTAGCAGAACATTTTATCCAAAGGGACATACAAGTGCAATACAGCAGTCAGGCTTCAGTAAATTAGACAACCATGGAGTAAGCACTCAGTATTCAATCCAGTCCACTCATTATAGAGTAAGCACTGACTCAATACTAAATCCACTCGTTATAGAGTAAGCTTTCAGTACTAAATCTACTCATTATAGAGTAAGCACTGACTCACTGACTTCAGGTTTTACAGGCATGTTCAGGCTTTAGAGGCATGTTCAGGTTTTAGAGGAATGTTCGGGCTTTACAGCTACAGTCTTTGTATTTGACTGTAACTAGATCTGCTCTGTTAATAAAACTAGACTGTGAAACTAGATCTGCTCTGTTAATAAAACTAGAATGTGAAACTAGACCTGTACTGTTCTGTGGCCTAAAAAGGCCCCTAGAGAGCAGTGTTCTAAAAGGCCTCTAGAGGGCAGTGTTCTCTCAGATAGCTGGGCTATGGGTCAAAAGGCCCCTAGAGCAGTGTTTCTCAAACTTTTTCATACCAAGGACCACTTAACCAATAAAAAAAAAAATTCACGGACCACCTATCTAAAAAAAAAGTAGTACATACTTTAACAATATATTACACAAGGCCTACTCACTGAACCACTTTGCTTATTGTGTCAGAGGATTAATATGATATAAACTGGCATAGTTTACATAGGCAGTGTTGCAGAACTGTTTGGATTTACATACAAGTTGGTTCAATATTGCATTTATACTATATTTTGCCACGCCTGCTCGCGGACCACTTGGGATAGCTTGACCAGTGGTCCCCGGACCACACTTTGACAAACACTCCCCTAGAGGGCAGTGTTCTCAGATAGCTGGGCTATGGCCTCTAGAGGGCAGTGTTCTCAGATAGCTGGGCTATGGCCTCTAGAGGGCAGTGTTCTAAAAGGCCCCTAGAGGGCAGTGTTCTCAGATAGCTGAGTTATGGCCTCTAGAGGGCAGTGTTCTAAAAGGCCCCTAGAGGGCAGTGTTCTCAGATAGCTGGGCTATGGCCTCTAGAGGGCAGTGTTCTAAAAGGCCTCTAGAGGGCAGTGTTCTCAGATAGCTGAGCTATGGCCTCTAGAGGGCAGTGTTCTAAAAGGCCTCTAGAGGGCAGTGTTCTCAGATAGCTGGGCTATGGCCTCTAGAGGGTAGTGTTCTTAGATAGCTGGGCTAAGGGCTGCTCTCGGTGGCGCAGAGGAAGACAAGGCCTCACTTACCCTGGAGGAGGCGTACTGGAGGATGTTGGTCTTGAGCCTCTGCATGAAGACCATGTTGTAGAAGACGATGATGGAGTCATACTTGCCCTCGCTGATCAGGACGTGCTTAAATGTCTGAAGCAAAGGAGGGGGGGTAGAGCACCTGGATCAGTCTGGATAAGAGCTACACTCAAGCACAAACACACTAACGAGTGACATGGAAAATAACAATAAAAATCACTGAAGATTTTTTCAGTTATTCTGTATCTGGGTGTGAGTTCGTATTTAGTAATTCAGTGATTTTCTAAGTTAATAACTACGACACAAGTGCATAAAATAATTCATCATTAAAACCATAAATTCATGCATTATATTATATGCATAATTATATTCCCATATAGTACACAAACACAATAAACAATATAAGAAAAAATAAACAAACACACTACTAGACCCCATTCCTAAATACATGAACTGTGTAAATGTGAAATGCTCACCTCCTGATTAGTGTTCGGGAGTTCCTTGTACGCGGTGACAATAGTCTTGAAGCGCAGGTCCACAAACTTCACTTTGCATATGGCGTACATGGCAGACATCAGCAGCTGGTGTAAGAGAGAGAGACAGTGTTAGAATGAATGAGAGAGAGAAAAAGAGAGTGATAGAGTGAGAGTGTTAAAGGGAGAGACAGTGTTAGAGTGAGAGAGAGATGGTGTTAGAATGAATGAGAGAGAAAAAGAGTGATAGAGGGAGTGATAGAGGGACAGAGGGAGAGAGACAGAGTGTTCGAATGAGAGAGATAGTGTGTTAGAGTGAAAGAGATAGGGCAAAATGGCGGCGAACAGAAAAACTAAGTAAGTTGTTCAAAACCTTTCTTTTTAGTAAACTCTGTGTACACAAACAGTGTTCTCAATGCTCGAGTTCATGTGTAGAGACCCTGGTGATACATCGATCAAAGTTTCATGTTGTGTCGAGCCATCTTAGTGTTTTTAAAAATAGCGATTTTGATGCAATGAGTTTTATTTCTAAAATTATTCTATCAACACAAACATTTACATCGATAGTCTGACGTTATGATTTATTTGCCTCGGGTGTACTGTGAAGTGGGTAAGACTATTTTTAGTGGCAGGCTAACTATGTACCGTTGACTTGTGCTAGCCTAGCAACAGCAAACTCTGCAAGGACTTAAGTCGGGACCGTGGGACATGGAGGAGGCCTTGGCTGGAGGATGTGAGGCACCTGGGGGCTACATGGGGATGAATGATACCAGCTATGTAGCTACGGGCCAGGCCATGAAGAGCCTTAAAGACCAACAGCAGTATTTTAAACTGTATCCTAGACTGGACTGGAAGCAGGGACAGGTGTGATGTGTTCACGCTTTTTTGTGTTTGTGAGCAGCCTAGCCGCTGCCATCTGAAGCCCACTAGTCTCAGAGGGAGACCAAAGTAGAGAGTTACAATAGTCTAGACGGGAGGTTATGAAGCCGTGCCACTAGTCTCAGAGGGAGACCAAAGTAGAGAGTTACAATAGTCTAGACGTGAGGTTATGAAGCCGTGCCACTAGTCTCAGAGGGAGACCAAAGTAGAGAGTTACAATAGTCTAGACGGGAGGTTATGAAGCCGTGCCACTAGTCTCAGAGGGAGACCAAAGTAGAGAGTTACAATAGTCTAGACGGGAGGTTATGAAGCCGTGCCACTAGTCTCAGAGGGAGACCAAAGTAGAGAGTTACAATAGTCTAGACGGGAGGTTATGAAGCCGTGCCACTAGTCTCAGAGGGAGACCAAAGTAGAGAGTTACAATAGTCTAGACGGGAGGTTATGAAGCCGTGCCACTAGTCTCAGAGGGAGACCAAAGTAGAGAGTTACAATAGTCTAGACGGGAGGTTATGAAGCCGTGCCACTAGTCTCAGAGGGAGACCAAAGTAGTGAGTTACAATAGTCTAGATGGGAGGTTATGAAGGCAAATATGGCTTTTTCCAGATCATTGTATGACAGAACAGACTTGAGTTTGTTGATTATTCTTTAGATAAACTGGTCTTTACAAAAGATGAGATGTGTTTGTCCAGGTTAAGATGGGAGTCTAAAATAACACACAGGTTACGTGTATGGGATTTAACATAGGGGGCAAGGGGACCAAGGTTGGCAGGGATTGATTTTTTGGATTTTGAAGGGCCAAAGACAATAACTTCGGTTTTGTTGTTATTTAACTGAAATAAGTTGTTAGCCATCCAGATTTTAATTTACTCCAAACAGTCTAAAAGAGGCTGCATGGAGTTGCCGGATTTAAGTGGGATGTACAGTTGGGAGTCATCTGCATAGAAGTGGAACGAAATATTGAATTTTCAGATGATGTTACCTAAGTGGAGCAGGTACGGGCAGAAAAGTACTGGACCCATAATGGATCCCTGGGGGACACCATAAGACACAGGGGCAGAGGATGAAGAGTACTGGCCTATGGATACTGAAAAAAGATTTTTGGTGGAGGTAGGAGTGAAACCAGTTTAGAGCTGTACCTTTAATGCCAATCCACTGTTCAAGATGCTCTAGTAGTGTACCATGGTCTACAGTGTCAAATGCAGCACTAAGATCCAACAGGATCAGAATGGCATTATCACCTGAATCAAGGGTGAGCAACAGGTCATTTGCCACCTTTAACAGGGCCGTCTCAATGCTGTGGCTGTGGCCTTGAAACCAGATTGAAATGGCTCTAGGATCTTGGAGTTGAGGTATGGAAGCAGCTGCGTTAACACCACCTTATTTGAGATAAATGGCAGTTTAGAGATAGGGCAGAAATTATTAGGAAATTTTTCTATCCAGATTATGTTTCTTTAGCATAGGCTGGACAACCGCATGCTTGAAACATATAGGAACAGTGCCGGTGGCAAGACAGGAGTTTGATAAATTGAATGGAGGGACCAATAGCATCAAAAGCATCTGTGATGATCTGTGAAGGGATCGTGTGGGGCTGTTGATGGTTTCATGTGCTTTACAATGTCCCATAGATAAGTGTATGACACTGCTTGGAATTGGTCAAAAGTAGCTGTAGCAACGGGAAAATGAGGTGGAGTGTCAGATACAACAAGGGTGAACTGTGCTCTGATGTGGTCAATTCTCTCAGTAAAAAACTTCAAGAACTCTTCACGGCTATTGGTGGATGCCTCGACCTCTGGAGACACTTGGGAGTTAACAATAGTCTGGCTTTCACCAGACCAAGCTCAATCTTTTAAGATTTAACATTGGTCTGGGGAGTCCGCAAAGTATTTTCTACTGCACAAGAGGCATGATCAACGGGCATAGTTCAAATGACACTGTACGCAATTGGATAGTCATTCTATTCATCTTACACAAACGAACCGGGTGACGTTTGCAGAGCAACGCAAAAACTTGCTGGAAACTTGTCAACAAACGTATTGTAAAAGCACCAATTTCTGCCCCCTTTCGTTGAAAAATTCTAAAACAGATGATTTTTAATACTTTAAAATAACATTTGATAAATAAACCTTAGATTTTCAGTAGCCATGGGTGTGTATTTGAACAAAATCTGGTTTGGATCTTAACGGGAGCATTTACTGCCTTAAAAACCTGATTTTGTTTACCGTGCTCAGAGTTTGGTGCTGGGCTGGTGGATGCCTTATTTCTGCCGCACTCGGAAAAAGAGAACTCAAAATTCCACTGATGCTCCAAGCGGGTAGGTCTACACACCTTTACAACACTGTTTAAAGCTCTTCGAGTCACGGTAAAATTTTATTTTTGGTACATAACTAATTTAGATACAATTATGGGGTGGGGGGTTGCATTTCTTTAGAAATCCACCGTCTTGGTTTGTATAGAAATGAATATTAAGTGACATACACAAAATAGGTGACGTTCCATTTATCAGCGGTCTGCAGAAACAGCAATGGCATCGAGTGATTTTTGCAGGTTGTGCAAAAAAACATAAAAGTGAATGGTATTTACACTCACTCGATCGATTTGTTTGCTAACCTAAAAAAGACATTGAGCAACGTCGAGAGGTTAGGATTTGGGAAGGGATTCAAGGGAATTGGATTGACGGTCGTGAGAGAGACTTTGCTGTCGCTCCACTAGAGTCATCGTTTTAAACCTGCCAATAGCGCGCCAGGTGGATAAGCCAGCCAAAATTGTAACGGAAGCAGCAGAAAAAGATGCTAAAGTTTCCAGCCAAAGCTGCAGGGTGAAAAAGAAACAACAGGCTGGCCGCAATCAGGCTGTGTACACCCAGCCTAGGTTAACAATTGAGTTTATGGTAAAATAATTTAAAATAAAAATTGTAGAGCGATGGGAATGTTTGCTTATGATGTCGGAGGAATGATTAGCCCTAGAGAAATGCTTAGCTTGGCTTTTTTAGCTGCAGCTTGGAAATTGGCCAGGGAATTTCTGAATATTTCTAGAGACTAGTAGGTGATCTTTTTTCCACTTACTTAAGACTAAGACTAAATTAAAAATAGGTGACAATATTAACAGAGAGAGAAAGAGTGTGTTAAAGAGAGAGGCTGAGTGTTAAAGTGAGAGTGTTAAAGTGAGAGAGTATTAAGAGTGAGAGAAGGTGTTAGAGTGAGAGAGAGAGAGCGAGAGAAACAGTGTTAAAGTGAGAAAGACAGGCAGTGTTTGAGTGAGACAGACAGTGTTCGAGTAAGAGACAGAGTTTCAGTGAGAGAGAGAGAGACCGTGAGAGACAGTGTTATAGAGAGAAAGACAGAGGGTCTGTTCAAAACAGAAGACGGCTACTTTGGATTAAATGCATCTTTTAAAAATGAGCATAGCACTTTAGAATCTTTGGTTAACACTACAGTATGATGTTAGCAAAAGCCGGACTAAATTAGCTTACATAAGCTTGCAGGCTAACGGTATAAATTAATTTTACGGGCGACAGATATATCAGACCAGAAGCTATTAATGGTTACAACTAGTGCTGGGCGGTATGACCAAAAATGTATATCACGGTATTTTTCTAAATTCTTACGGTTTCACGGTATATGACGGTATTTTTTTTCCCATGCATAATCAGATGTTCACAGCATTTTCTACAGGTTGAGGGAAGAATTGCTGCAGTACATTGACTAAGGATGGTCTATTTTACTGTCATGATGTAGAATAACTCCACACTAGTGGTAATGCAGTTTTGCATGGCCCCAGAAAATGATGCTGTTTACAAAGAGCCACTCATGATTCTAATGAAGAATCTAATCAGAATGCAAAGACAATTAACAGTCAAAATACAGAACTGTACTGTGCAGATTTCACATCTTGTAGCCTATAAAACCAATAGAAAAAGTTGTGCAACTTTATACTTTTTTGAAAATTATACAATTTAAAATGAAACCTCTCTGCTAATACGCTTACTCTGTCAAATAGGCCTATCAGAAACATGCCTTATTGTTATTGTGTGGTTTACATGACGTTAGTGGTAGGCTAACGTTAACTTCATGTGAATGTGGATGTCATGTTAGCCTGCCATGAGCTTCGGTTCGGTTCGCTAGGCAAAACATTAACAAAAAAGTTCGTTTTGGTGCACTGATGACAATTAGCCAGCTTGTATTGCTCAGTGCATGTCTATAACATGCTTTACTTGCTACCTGGATAATTTCAGCGAATATTCTTAAGGTGAGATGAATGATAACCTCATTAAACTTCACTGTGTTTGGTGGGTTGCTAACTAACGACATCATCACCTACTAGCCAGCTAGTTGCTGTTGAACAATCTCAATAGAATTTTCGTGACGGTGTCACTCCGCGATGTGAGTCGCTACCGGATGTGAGTCGCGCATGCGTCACTTTGCTACTTTGCGACTACCTGTGCTGTTAGCCACAGAATAATGACATTAGCCTACACAGGAGTAATGTATTATTTAGCGTAAGGCATCACATTTCCATGGCATGATCTCTAATGTCAGTTCTAGATTAGAGGCTGAAGTAGCCTGCTAGCGAGAGACTTCTGTAATATCAATAAAAATGTACCTACATAACGAAGTTTGTTCACTGCTGGTAAGTAAGCAAGCAATCAAGCACAACAACGGCTGTCACTTGAATGGCGTTTGCTAACGTTAGCAATCAAACAATCTTAGATAGCTAAAACGTTTTTTGAAACAGAAAAGTGAATTATTTTATGGATTTCAGTCGGATCCCTTGGCGTTATGCCGTAAAACCTATCAATCTGGGCATGCGTTACTCACATCGGGTAGCGACTCACATCGGGGAGTGACAACGGTAAATCCCTTTCGCAGTATCCCTTAACGTTTTAACTTAACTAAAGAAACAATTTCAAGGTATTCTGTGCAACACCCTTAAATAAACCCCTTATCTAAGGATAAATTAAGCCTTAAGGGTCATACTTCAGGGGAAAAACTTCAGGTGTTTTGTGTTTACCCTCACTATGCCTCGCAGTGGCACCATGCGTGCGTGTGAAAAAAGTCCCGCGGCGCAGCGTTCCAAATACACCGGTATGGCGGTATATTAAAAATTCATATCATAACGAAAATATACACCGGTATACGGTGTGAACCGGTACCGCCCAGCACTAGTTACAACAGTATAATCAGATGGTAAATTGTTTATTTCTCATCTTAAATCTACAAATTTTAGCAAAATAATGTTACACAAATCACATTTCAACAGATTCAGCAGTATTATCGATGTTATCCGCCATCTTTGTTTACTTTTCACAGCTATTTCAGACGTTGCCGCAAAGGATTATGGGTAGGAGGGAGCATGAAGTGTGCACAGACAGTGAGTGTGCATCTATGCTGCCTCCAAAAATGACCGTTATCCAGTGTTGGGGTGGCTACTCGCACATTACTCGTTACTGTAAAAAAATGTAATCCCTTACATTACTTCTTTACTCTATGGAAAGTAACGAGTCACATTACTTTTGCGTTAGCGTTGAAATGTTTCCATGGACGCTGTTATTGATATCGTCCCCTTTTATTTATTATTTAATTAATGACGTTGTATGAAACATTAGATAGCATAATGTAGTCTTTTACACTACTCCAACCCATGTTGCGCTGTAGGCCTACCAGGCATTCCTTACAGCGCTGATCAATGCTTTGTCTTACTGAAAGCTGCCTTCAAGTTCACAAACACGGCACCTCAGTGCTGCTTTTAGAAATTGTGCAAATTCGAATTGCTTTATGGAGGCGTGAGCGAGACAGAGTGTTAAGGTCACATGATGCCCCAGGCTGCAGGTAGAAATGCATACGCTCTCTCTTCCCTGCAAGCAAGAGCTGCTTTGGTGGAGCCTGACCAGTAGAACAGGATGTCAGCAACCAGTTCCATTCCCACTGAGCAAATAAAACTATAACTTAACTGCTTAATTGGCACATCACAATGTGAGTAATACTGTGTGGATGACTGAATGTCTAATTTAATAGTATATTACGCAACAGTGGTGACGGCTAGACGTGCCAGTCGAATTTCTTCCTGGCACGCACTATGATCTTGAGCAACTCATGACAGGGCGACTACAACAGAAGCAAACACCTAAGTAGGCGGGCCATTTAGCAGTTAAACCTCCGACCATGTCTGCCAGTAAGGCAGAGGCATAGCCTCTATACCCCATGTCTGTCAGTAAGGCAGAGGCATAGCCTCTATACCCCATAGCCTCTATACCCCATGTATGCCAGTAAGGACGTTTTCATGGCAAGAACTATGAATTGTAGAGAGGGTAGAAGGATCCATCTCCATTTTCAGATCTGAAGTGTTTGTTTGATGTTAATGCATTTTTTTAACTCTGGCACAAACTCTTTCTCATCTCTGATCACCACTGTTCCTTTCAGCCTAGCTGCCCAAGCCATAGCCTCTATACCCCATAGCCTCTATACTAGGGATGGCGAAATGTAAAAAAAATCCGGCCACTGAGGTTTAAACACTGAGGTTTAACCGGTTAAAGTCGGTCACCAATAATTCTATAACTGCCATTTATGACACCCGTGTCCTGTCGCGCGTCTTTCTCTGCCCGTGAAACAAGTTATCCCCCCATTTTAGAATGGTTAGGCTCCCGTCACACAATGTTAGTTCGTGCCCTTTGTATTATACATTTTCCCCAATCATTGTCCACTACTTGTGGAGGAATAAGGGTTTTGTTTTGGGGAGAAAAATAATTGCTTTCCCTGCGCACCCACGCACAGGCACACATTACGCACAACGTTGACCTTCCATGCAACGCGGCACTGAGCTCGGGCTATAAAAAGCTCACGTTACAAAGTCACAAACAGAGAACGCTACATTTGTGTTACAGGAAAGTATATTAACCAACGTCTTCGTAAAAACACTTATCGATTGCCAACAGCCTCTGTAGCGTGCTGCACATAATCCTTTGCAATACGTTCTTGTCGTCATGCCATTTAAGTACAGATGAATAATAAAACACAACAAGTAGGCATATGCTAAGTTAGTCTTTTGTGTCTTCGTTTGCCATTACATTGTTACAATTATCATCATGCCATAGTCACGTATGTGCGCAGTGTAATAACAGACGCTGGCTGGCATTCGGGAGCTTTAAAAATAGTGTTGTTTTTTTTTGTTTGTTTTTTTAACCGGCGGCAGAACATTTTAACCGGTCAACGTTGATTCGGTCAACCACCGGTTAAACGGCTACCGGTTAACATCCCTACTCTATACCTAGGGTTGCAAAGGGGCGGAAAATTTTGGGTAAATTTCCGGAAACTTACCATGGGAAGTTAAGCTGGGGAATTTTGGAAATATTCAAAATTGGAAACTATCATGGAATTAAAGGAAATTATGGGAATTAATGGGAATTTTACGGGAATTTAATGGGAATTTTGGGTAATTCATACAAACTGTTTCATATACAAACATTAACATTTTGTTTCGTCATAAGCAGTATGATTTGTATGTTCGTATTCTTGCTTAGCTTAGCATACAAAGCTAGCTAGCATGCTAGCGGAAATCCCATTCTCTGCCTATGGTTTACTAGCGTGCTAAACTAGCAACACTGAACTGCCCAAGATACACCACACCAATCAACAACAAAATCTGATTGGTTGGAACATTTTTCCCCCATGCATATAAACACACCTTTATGTCTAGCAGCCTATGACGATTGCTGTGTGCATGTGATTGACATATGTGCAGGGTAGAAATTCGACTGAAATTGCATTAAATCAGGTTGTTTTAACTAATATTAGACTGCAAGATAGGGTTTTGTCCACTACATTTAAGTTGCCTGTTGTAGACTAACTTGCCATATTAAAAATTCCCAGTTTATTCCCATTAATTCCCGTTTATTCCCGTTAATTCCCATATATTCCCGTTAATTCCCATGGAAAGTTTCCAACTTAGACAATTCCTGGAATTTTGCAACCCTATCTATACCCCATAGCCTCTGTACCCCAGACCCATGTAGTTTGCTCCTGAATTATACATGATCAAACTATAAAAAATATTCTTCATTGTTCAACAGCTTCCGCCTGTTTGGTCGACATTTATTACCTCCACCAAGGAGGTTATGATTGCAGTGCGATGTCAGTTTTGTTTATCGGCCTGGTTTTCACGAAACCTGGTGGGAAAGTGCAGCACAGGCCGTGCTTTCTAGTGGCTCGGAGTCAGGGTGGCTCCACAAATTTAACTTCTTCAAGCTCCCTTCTAGTTCATCTGGCATGAGTTAATCAAAGGCAATTTACAGCGTAGATGTACACTTCTGTTGGTGTGCTACTTGGTTATAGGCACAAGGCCAAGCAGAGAGTGTGGCTCAGTGGCTCATATCAAAAAAATCACAACTATTCACTTAATAACAAATGTTTATCCACATTATCTATCTATGGTGTGATGTTATTCCACATGGGGGCGCTGTGGTGTGATGTCATTCCACATGGGGGTCTATGGTGTGGTGTGATGTTTGTCCACACGGGGGTCTATGGTGTGGTGTGATGTTAGTCCACATGGGGGCGCTGTGGTGTGGTGTGATGTTAGTCCACATGGGGGCGCTGTGGTGTGATGTTATTCCACATGGGGGTCTATGGTGTGGTGTGATGTTATTCCACATGGGGGCGCTGTGGTGTGATGTTATTCCACATGGGGGCGCTGTGGTGTGATGTTTGTCCACATGGGGGTCTATGGTGTGGTGTGATGTTAGTCCACATGGGGGCGCTGTGGTGTGATGTTATTCCACATGGGGGTCTATGGTGTGGTGTGATGTTATTCCACATGGGGGCGCTGTGGTGTGATGTTTGTCCACATGGGGGCGCTGTGGTGTGATGTTATTCCACATGGGGTCTATGGTGTGATGTTAGTCCACATGGGGGTCTATAGTGTGGTGTGATGTTAGTCCACATGGGGGCGCTGTGCATACCTGGTCCAGGTGTCGGTCCCTGAGCAGCTCGTACTCGTCCTTGAGCGTGTGCTGCAGCAGCGTCCAGATGATGGGCTCCAGCTCCGTGTGGTCCGACAGCAGACGCGTGCACAGCATCTTCAGGCGCAGGTAAGCCACCCTGTACACTGACAGCCACACACACACCGGCCGTTACACGAGACTGTCACTTAAACAGACACAACCACACACACACCGGCCGTTACACGAGACTATGCCACTTAAACAGACACAACCACACACACACACGGTAATAATAAAATAATTCTGTGGAAATGCATGGATTACAGTTTCTTCCAGTAGCAGCAACTGGAATCCATGCATTTCCACGGAATTATTTTTGGAATCTGATCCCTTATCATACCTGTTCATTCTTACTCGTCGCTCGACTTATCGTGACTAAATTCAAGATGGCTGCAAACGCTAAACTTCGAGAAGATACTGTCTGTATAAATCGTCTTGTAAGTAAACTACCAGTGCTTTTTCAAAGTTCTCAATGTCTCGTTTTAAATGTCAGGGCCCTTGGAAGTCTACCAATGAAGTGTGGAGATATATTGAGCCTCGTAAATGGTGTAAAACAGTGATTTATTTGCATGGCTATGCCGATGCCGAGGCACCACCATTGACCGCCTTGTTGGTAGCATCGGCTAGCTAGCGCCAGATTTCGGAGTGCAGGGGACAAGCCGAGATGAGCTATGAGACAAAAGTTCACACTCGGTATCATGTTTCAAAACACTTTAGGTCAAAATCACACCGGAATTCTCCTTTAACCTAGGGTTTAATGTGTTGTAGGCCATATCTTAAATCACTTACTGTGTCTCAAATGACTTACTTCTGCACTTATAATACCTAATACAATACCTAAATACCTAATCACGACTTCGGACTGTCTTGTTCTTCCAGTGCTCTCCAGACTGCCAGTGAATTCTCCAGGTTGGTGAGTTATGAAGAACTTTGTTGGCGTTTGTGAAGACACAGCTGTGCGCAGTTTTCATGCAAGTCATCATTGCCCTTGGACATTTTCAGCTGGTTTGGAAATTGGACTAATTTAACATGATTTTTTGTTCTTTTTAAAAAAAAAAAATTTTAACTTTTATTTGTTAATTTGTTTGTTGTCCGTCTTGTACGTCTTGATGTCATGGGTACGCTGGCGACTACGCCGCTCCGTCTGGCATCTTTTGTCTTTTTGTTATGTGTCTTGTTTGTGGAGCGCTTTGGGTTGCACTCTGTGCATGTTAAATGTGCTATAAAAATAAAACTGACTTAACTAATTTGAGAATGTATAAGTATAATTATAAGTATATATACTCTTTTGATCCCGTGAGGGAAATTTGGTCTCTGCATTTATCCCAATCCGTGAATTAGTGAAACACTCTCAGCACACAGTGAACACACAGTGAAGTGAAGCACACACAATCCTGGCGCAGTGAGCTGCCTGCAACAACAGCGGCGCTCGGGGAGCAGTGAGGGGTTAGGTGCCTTGCTCAAGGGCACTTCAGCTGTGCTTACTGGTTGGGGTTCGAACTGGCAACCCTCCGGTAACAGGTCCGAAGCGCTAACCAGTAGGCCACAGCTGCCCGATGTGAGGATCCGTGAGAATGTGAGAATGTTCACACTTAGAATACCTGATTTGAGAATGTGAGGGCGTTATAGTTATAGTATCGCTATAGTTTCTTGGCTTTCTTGATGACACTTTTCTAGCTGTTAAAATTAAGAAGATTCAGCTGGACTTGCAACGTCACGGTGTCTCGAGGTCACAAACGTTTCTCTTTTGGACGTATAATGCACCTCAATGTCGTAGATTGTAGTGGCGAGGACTTTAAAACAAGCTTACATGGGGCGAGGACTTGAAAACGAGCTTACATGGGGCGAGGACTTGAAAACAAGCTTACATGGGGCGAGGACTTTAAAAGGAGCTTACATGGGGCGAGGACTTTAAAACGAGCTTACATGGTTTTATTTAAATTACGCTTGTTTCCAGCCGCCACATTTATCAACACACGATTACTCTAACGCTTGGAGTGAAGTTTCATGAATCACACGTGAGCCCCATGGTAAGAGGATGTCTGGCTCAGATCTACACTGGTTTCTACGCTCGGTTGATCTACACTGGTTTCTACGCTCGGTTGATCTACACTGGTTTCTACTCGGTTGATCTACACTGGTTTCTACGCTCGGTTGATCTACACTGGTTTCTACGCTCGGTTGATCTACACTGGTTTCTACGCTCGGTTGATCTACACTGGTTTCTACTCGGTTGATAAATGAGGGCCAGTATAACCATATATGTCACTGTCGAATAGAAGACACCAATGAAGTTATATTTAAAAGTTCCGTGTCATTTCCGTTAATTGCATGGAGTTGGTGTTCGATATAGATGACACTATTAAAATGTACGCACTCCGCCAGTAAGCACACAGGGCACACAGGGTGCTGCACGAAAGTGTACTCACGGAAGTACGCCAATCGAGACAGAAAGTAGGGCTTAATGTGTCGCAGCCCATAGCTTAATCTAGGGCTTAATTTGTTATAGCCCATAGCTTAATCTAGGACTTAATGTGTTGCAGCCCATAGCTTAATCTAGGGTTTATAGCACATAGCTTAATCTAGGGCTTAATGCGTTATAGCCCATAGCTTAATCTAAGGCTTAATGTGTTATAGCACATAGCTTAATCTAGGGTTTAATGTGTTAATCGTAAAGTGTTAACACTGATGTGCCTTTCCATGAGCAACAGGTTTGACTGCAACAGGTGTCTGCAACAGGTAACTGTTAAGATGCAGCCAGACCATCTTTCAGCTGCCTTCAGGCAGTAGCGGTCAACCTCAAAAAGAGCAACCAACTTACGTTTCTTGTAGAAGTGGCCGAGCGAGTTGGACCTGGGTGGTCTGGAGGCCTGGGTGGAGGCCGATGGGGGCTGGGTGGAGGCCGATGGGGGCTGGGCAGTAGTGGGGGGGCTCCGGTCTTGGACGGGGGGCAGGGGTCTGCTCGGACGCACCGGAGACAGGTAGCTGCAGAGAGACAATGAAATAGGAGGGTCAGACTCCATGCATTGGCTGTTGGTGATGTTTTTAGCTCACAAAGGGTGTGTGTGTGTGTGTTGATGTAAACAGACTTGGTTGTTGATTGACCACTGTGGAAAATCTACCTATAGCACTTCTGTTAGGGCTGCTGGATTGTGGCAAAAATCATGATTATTTTGGTCAAAATTGTAAATCACGATTACCGATTATTCATGAGGGTCTCCCCTGGGTCTTAGAAAATATGTAATCCATTGGGACTGAAGAAGCAAACAATCAGTATTAGTGATCTAATGGTAGCATTCGCGTTTGCCTAATGTTATCCTGGCGTTTGCCTAATGTTATCCTGGCGTTTGCCTAATGTTATCCTCGTGCATTAGTAGAATAGTGCTGCCACTAACGACTAATCTTTCGACTAATTTTTCGATTAGTCGACTAATCTAAACGACTATTTTTTTTTTTAAATCAAGTGTTTGTTATTTTGTTGTGTACGTTTTATTTTGAACTCAACTAAAGGGAAAACGTAAAATATATATCACCCTACTTTTGTTAGAAGCTGTATTACTGTAAGTAAACTGTTCAAAAACATTATGTATTAAAAAAAAAAAACACCCATTGAAAAAATTATACCTTCAGATCTACAGTAATGTCAGACCTTTGATAGACTTTATTTGTATGCCAGTGTTGCCATCGACATAGACAACTTCTTTGACCTGAGGCCCGGTCATGGCATACTTTGGGGTCATAGGGCCCACCTACATTAACCCACCCCCCATCAAATTATCATTATATCACATTACAATTATTATTGTTATGCTATATTGTTATACATGCACTTCAAAGCAGCCAGTCTTTAAAGTGCTAACATTGTTCACAAAAAGTTTGAAAACATGCACATCAGAGGACTGCTTTACTAATGTAAAATATAATTAGAATAGTTCCATTGCTTTTGCATGGTTGCATGATAAATACTTCTCAAAACAACAGCAATTATATGGGTGTCATCGTTTTGGGATGTTTCCCTCATGCAAGCATCATATACTGGTAGGCAAATGGAAAGAATATTTACATATTTAATTATGCCACAAGCTTTTGGCCACGTTATTCAAATTTGACTATACAATACTCTAGATAGTGTATTATAGTCTGTGCTCTGTTTTTATGGAAGTTGCATAAATCCACATTGTTCTATTTCATAATTAAATAGCTTTCCAATAGGTTGAATTGGAGATTTGCTACAAACGTTATCAAGTGGTTTCAGTTTCTCTCGCGCATTGAATCACGCTCATACCACCATTTAATTGTATGCCTCTATGTTTGATGACACCAAATTAGCAAGTAATTCATACTGATTGCAGAAAAGTTTGTTTTCTTTTTCTGTCGGTCCGCGGTTCCTTGATCAATTGCGCAGCAAATTATCAGACGAAGCCCCGGGAATAATTTCACTCCGCGGCTCCGGACCAGCAATGTCCACGTTACGGCCGGTGCTGGTCCCGTGGCCCATAGTTTGAGAAACGCTGGACTTTGAAAGGCGACAGGAGTTAAGGACTTTGCAAATGAGCCTAACATCAGCATGTTCAAAACAAGTAGGCTACAGGCACTTTGCGCGTCTTACAACATAGTTTACTTCACTTTATCAGTTGGCTTGAACGCTAAAAAAATATGCGTCGTGACTTATTGACCATGGGAAATGACGCGCACCTTGATTGTTGATATCACGGGCGGCGGCATGTTCGGTTAAATGTTTTTTTGTATGAATGAATTACAGTAATGACACGCCGTTGCGTTGTCAACGTGAGACACTTCACTTAATTTATTTCAATTTCCACAATAGGCTACTATATTAGTCAGAGTCTGGACTAGCAAACCTACTAGCTTAGCTCCCCACTTAGCTCTGCCTAATAATTAATTGCGCTGAAAGCAGGCAGGCACACAGCTTTGCTGCTGGCTTTAACACTTGCGTGCATAGTGGGGTTTAAAACATGCCAAAGTCTTAGTAGCCTGTTTAACATCCAAAGACAGTCATTGTACTTTTCAAGAGTTAATAACATAGAGTTAATATAACATTACAGCCATGTGAGACCAAAAATAAATAGGCGGTCAATAATAAAACGACTCTTCGACTAAAAAAATTGCCGTCGACTAATTTTCATGGTCGATTAGGTCGACTAAGTCGACTAATCGCGGCAGCACTATAGTAGAAGCTAATAGACAAGCTGTAACATGCTAATTTAAAAAAACAGGCGTGTTCTAACGTTAGATTAGCCAACTTGCCATTAGTTCTATGAGTAATTTGGTCACCTCGATTGACAGTGATGGTAACAAATTTAGCAGAGCACGCGCTAGTTAAATTTTCGGCCTGGTTCATGATGCTACCGCCTGCAGGAGCACACACACATGCAAGCCTGCTTGAGTGGCCTCTTCCCTGTGGGGAGGGGTGTGTGGAGTGTGGGTCTTAAAGAAGCAACGTGAATCAGTGCGTTGTATGAGCTGAAATTGTATGTTTTTCCAAAAAACCTATTCCTTAACGGAATGTGGCAAAATTATTGTTTTTTTCTCGATTATACTATTTTTGTGATTGTTTGGAGCCAAATTTGAGATTGAAATTGAAATCTGATTAATTGCACAGCTCTAACTTCTGTGTGTATCTGAAATGGCTGCAGTTAGCATGACAACAAAGTAAACAGACGGAATGAAATCCAGTCTGAATACCCTGTGGTAACCAGTATCCTACGGCAACTAGTACCCTATGGCAACCAGTATCCTATGGTAACCAGTAGGGGTGGGCAATATGGACAAAAAATAATATCTCGATATTTTTTGTGATTTTGACGATAACGATGATTAGTCGATATCCTTTAAAAAAATTTTTTTAAAAGTCTGAGTTACTTTACAGCTCATTATTTATGAATAGCATCAATACAATAATAACCAATAACCTAAACTGTGACTTTTTAACCAAATCAACCAATGCATTGTCACTCTATGACACATTCCAATTCTGCCCCCACTTGAGTGTGTGGCAATGACATGAGAAAGTCTGAAGCTGAAGTTCCTTTCAAAAACCTTTACTTAGGATTCACTGTAAAATGAAGCAGACCAACAGAGTGCATCTCAGTTATTTCCTTCGATGTTTTGTTGAAGAGCAATCATGTAGGCTAGCATTCCAAGTTACAGAATAGAAACTAATGCGTTAGCTTATGGCTAATGTATATGAGAAATCCCATAGAGATGCTAACGGTTAGCATAATCGATAAACGTAGATATTTAGAGCGAACTTCAGTCCATTTTCAAAAGGGTTACATGAGAAGAGTTATTTGCTTACAACTGACTATTAAAATACTTAAAGGCTAATGTTTTCTCTCCATAAAATACCATGAAGGAAAAAACGTGACTGTCTCATCAATGCTACTTGAAGTAGCTACACAAAATCCCAAGTACAGTAGTCTAGCTGCACAAAATAAACATTAGGTGTGCATGTGTGGACCCACTAGCGATCATGTGACATTTGCTCTGCAGCAGGGCTTCTCTCGCATACACCTCCTGGATTTAGTGAATGTATGAGGTTTCAATGCCTGATTTCGAGTGTTATTTCCCCATAAGTAATTGAAATACTCGATAATGTAAATTTGCACATCGTTAAAACAACAATCACGATATTATCGCAGACGATATACATCGCCCACCCCTAGTAACCAGTACCCTATGGCAGAGTCCTTCACGGGTCCATTGTTTTAGACCCGTCCCCGCCCGCACCCGAGAAGTTCAGCACCAGATCCGACCCGTCACCTGTGGTGATATTAAAATTAAATCCGCACCCGCCCGGACCCGTTAATATTTTGCCTGTTACCCGACCCGTGCCCGCGATAAATCGCACACAAGCTAAAATCATTCAAATGAATGTGCTTAATTTTTTTTATCGCACAATTGAAGCACGTAAAGGGCTTTTCGCGTCAGGGATAAACCTTACAACAACGACACATAGCCCTTGCTGCATCGGAACATTATTCTACATAAAATGGACCTGTTAATGAAACAAAGAGAACAAGAAAAAAAACACCTGAGCCTGCCACTAGCCGTC
>NW_027468870.1:1906484-1966484 GCF_046254945.1 Alosa pseudoharengus | reverse complement strand
GTAAGGGGTGTGGAGACAGTTTCTACTCCGGCGTTGTGAAACCCTTATAGTAGGTGTGAGGGTGTGTATCTGCATGTGAGGGTGTGTATCTGCATGTGAGGGTGTGTATCTGCATGTGAGGGTGTGTATCTGCATGTGAGGGTGTGTATCTGCATGTGTCCGAGAGAATGAATGATGAATGCCAGTGAATGAGAGAACGTGACAGAGAGAGTATGCGCAAGCGTGTATGCGCATGTCAGACAGACAGACAGACAGACAGACAGACAGTGAGAGTATGCGTAAGCGTGTATGCGCATGTCAGACAGACAGACAGACACAGAGAGAGAGAGAGAGAGAGAGAGAGAGAGAGAGAGAGAGAGAGAGAGAGAGAGAGAGAGAGAGAGAGAGAGAGAGAGAGAGAGAGAGAGAGAGAGAGAGAGAGAGAGAGAGAGAAATGAGTCTGAATGATCGAGAAAAAGAGTGTCAACGTGTATGTGTGTCAGAGAGAGAGAGAGAGAGAGCATGTGTGTGTCAGAGAGGGGGAGAGAGAGGGTGAGAGAGAGAGAGAGAGAGAGAGAGAGAGTGTGAGTGAGAGTGTGAGTGAGAGAGAGAGCGAGAGAGAGCGAGAGGGAGAGAGAGAGATTTTTGATTTTTAAATTGCGCTTTATTGTACAACAGTCTTAACAACTCAAGGTCACGTCAGTCACAGCTCAAAAAAAGTAAAATAACTGGGCCTTACACAAAAGCAGAACAAAATTCTATCTCCTCATTAATCACAGAGCATATTGCACCTCCATAACACCATTTATCAACAAATGTTTCAAGAGTTTGCATATGTTTGTAGAAGTAATAATCAGTCAGCACACTAGATTTGACCAATCTTGAGAAAACATTTACAACATCAGCATCTAGATTGGTGGCCATTTTGTTTCTCCTGCTTATGTAAATGGCCATTTTTGCTTGACCCAAAAGGAAATTAATCAACTGACATTTTACTCTGTGCGACCTAGTATATTCAAAACCAAAAACAAATATTTGCAAAGAAAAAGCTTCATCAAAAAATTGAAAAAGGCCTTCTAAAAACCTAAACAAAGGTGACAACCTCAAACATTGCGAGAAACAGTGAAACACTGTCTCCCTCTGAAAGCAAAAAGGGCAGTCCTGACAAACCCCTGGGTTTATGATGGACACAAACGCATTAATTGCAACAATACCATGGAGAACTCTCCACTGCAAATCACAGACTTGTTTCCTCAACGGTGGTTTGTAGAGTGCCCTCCATTCAGGTTTTACAGCATCATCTAGACCCAGAACATTTCGCCAAGGAGTGTCAACTCTTGCATTCAACTTCTGTTTGTTTAGAACAATAACACACATTTTGTACAGAGGTTTACTACAAAAGTCATCCAAAACAATCTCTGTTCGTTCTTTATTCTCCAAAATAACCCCTGCACAGTCACCCAGTTTTGGTCTAACACATACATTGAGAAAAGGATCCTCCTGATCAGGAGGGTCTAACCCCAAACAGTACTGCTTAAGTCTTTCACATTCCTCAGCCGTAAGGAGTGCCTTCCACCTACTCAACAGTTTGTTGATGACACGTATGGACCTTATGCCTAGGCGCAATACTAGTTCCTCAGAACAAACCAGATCAGGCCCTGCAATGTCCACTAACTGTTTAATCTTGACAACACCAGAGTCACATAGTATCCTTGTCAGTGTGGGGTTCTCGCTCCCAGCGATGTCAAATCGGGAGCCATGAACCAAAGGCTCTTCCAGAAGCCAATGCAGTGACGTGTTAGTTCCAGTTCTCTGCATATTGAAAAAGTTCAGGATAGCAAACAGTCCTCTGTAAAAAGATGGCAATGCTGATACATTCAGTCTCTTAGTATCCGTCCAAAAAAGTGTTTTGTCCAATCCCAATCCTCCTGTTGTCCGAAAGATTACACTCGCCAAAGGCCTCCAAATCAGATCTTGTGGACCCGTAAGGTACCTTTGCAGAAACGCAAGACGGAAGGCTGCGGCTCTGCTAGACAACTGCACAAGCCCTTGCCCTCCCTCATCTTTAGGCAGGTACAGCATGCTCTGGGGTAGCCAATGCAGATTGTCCCAAAAAAAATCAACCAATAGAGCTTGAATGGTAGCTAAAAAGTCTGTTGGAGGATCAATACAGGCTAATCTGTGCCACAGAGAGGAAGCAGCAAGATTATTGGCGATAAGAACACGCCCCCTGTAGGAAACGTGTGGAAGGATCCATTTCCACCTGTTTAATCGGCCCTTAATTTTCTCCAGAACCCCCTCCCAGTTTTTCCTCATAGTGTCCTGATCTCCCAAATAGACTCCTAGGTACTTAAGCCCAGCCCTTTTCCATTCAAGGCCAGTAGGAAGCCTTAGCTGTGCCCCTGACCAGTCCCCAAAAAGGAAAGCATCACTTTTGTTCCAATTCACCTTTGCAGATGAAATCAAACCAAAGGTGCCTATTATGTTGGTTAACATGTCAATATCCTTTTGCTCACTGACCATGACAATCAAATCATCAGCATAGGCCGAAACCTTAAACACATCGTGACACAAAGGCACTGAAAACCCAGAGAGCTTAGCCCTCAGCTTATTTAACAGAGGTTCAATGGCTAACGCATACAGCATTCCAGATAAAGAACAACCTTGTCGTACACCCCTTTGAACTCTGAAGGGAGCGCACAAACCACCGTTGATCTTTAAGACACTTTCAATATTGTAATACAGGGCCTGGATCATTGCTATAAAATTCCTATTAAAACCAAAGTGTGTCAGGACTTTCCACAGATAAGCATGCTCAACGCGATCAAAGGCCTTCTCTTGGTCTAAAGAGATGAGACCTGTTCTGAGACCAAGTAGATTAGAGACGTCTAAGACACCCTTGACTAGTTGGATATTATCAAAAATGGACCGCTCAGGTACACAGTATGTTTGATCTATGTGTATAACCTCTGCCATGACCTTCCCCAATCTAGTGGCCAACACTTTAGAAAAAATCTTGTAATCTGTAGAGAGCAGAGCGACTGGACGCCAGTTCTTCAGCTCGTTCAGATCGCCCTTTTTTGGTAGTAGGGTGAGCACTGCTCTCTTACAAGATAGTGGTAACTCCCCCCTACCTAAACATTCAGTGAGCACCTCTTGAAAGTCCTCACCCAGAACTGGCCAAAAGGCCTTATAGAACTCAACAGACAAGCCGTCAATACCTGGCGCCCGCCCATTCTCCATAGCCATAAGGGCATTGTGAAGCTCCTCTAAGGATATATCTTCACCAAGCATCGTAACTGAATCCTCGCAAAGTGTGGGTGAATTCTGAAAAAAATCAGCCTCCACATCTGTGTGTTCATTGTGCTCATTTTTGTACAGATCAGCATAAAAGAGAACAGCTAGCTTCCGTATCTCAATCGTGTCAGTCACTAGGGTGCCAGACTGGGCCCGTAGAGCATGAATATATCTTTTTTGACCATTTTTCTGTTCAAGATTGAAAAAGAACTTGGAGGGAGCATCCATCTCCGAGATGCTTCTGAAACGTGATCTAATTAATGCGCCTTGAGCTTTGAGCCGTATTAGTTCAGATAATGCCACCTTCCTTGTGTTGTAAGTCTCAGTGTACTGCCCAGTACCAGATGTTCCCATCAGGTTCTGCATTTCCATTATGTCAACTTCAAGGTTCTTGAGGGACATGGTTATGCCTTTTGTGACATTGCAAGTGTAACCTTGGCAGAATTGTTTAATTTTCGTTTTTGTTATATCCCACCACTGAGACAGTGAGGAGTAAAGCTCCTTGTCTGCCTTGAGTACATTCCAGAGATAAATAAAACATTCTTTAAAATTGAAATCATCTAAAAGTGATGCATTGAAATGCCAGTATGCACTCTTGGGTTTAACATTACTTGCACTTATGTTACACATCACCATGCTGTGGTCCGAAAAACCAACAGGGTGGATGGTACAAGAGCTAAATTTGTTCATATGATGTCTAAAAGTATAAAACCGGTCAAGCCTAGCTAATGACACCGTGTTTCCCCTGAAGTGCGCCCAAGTGTACTGTCTCTCACTTTGGTGCAGGTTCCTCCAAATATCGCATAAGTTACTCTCAACTATCACCTCAATGAGATGGCTACGTGAAGACATGTGGGGTTCAGCATGATTCCGATCAAGTCTTGCCTCTGTGCAATTGAAATCCCCGCCTAGGATAAGGAGTTCATTATCACTACAGTTCTTCACTGAGGCATTCAACGTTTTAAGAAAAGCTACTCTATCTGTGGCGGAGGTCGGTGCGTAAACACACATGAAAACAAAAACGTCATTCTCAAAC
Organism: Alosa pseudoharengus; assembly: GCF_046254945.1. Lineage (NCBI taxonomy): Eukaryota > Metazoa > Chordata > Actinopteri > Clupeiformes > Clupeidae > Alosa > Alosa pseudoharengus. The sequence continues at coordinate 1,962,172 of NW_027468870.1, read as the reverse complement.
GTAGCGTGTACTTTTAAAAGCCTCCCCTTAATCACTTCTTCAATGCTGTATGACTGGGGAATAAAGCTGCATGAAAACAACAGTGCCACTCCAGCACTGTCAGACGTGTTATGACTGAGAATAGTCAGCCCATTCCACTCTCTTGCCCAATCTGTAGCGTTATTGATATCACTATGAGTCTCTTGTAAAAACACAACATCTGTTGCCTTTTGCTGTAAAAGCTCATAAATTTGAGCTCTTTTTCTAAAGTCCCTTCCTCCGTTAATGTTAAGGGTAGTAATCCTAATATTGTTCATATGTTCATATAAAGAAGGAAAGAGACAGAGAAAAAACACGTGATAGAAGAGAAAGCCGCAGTTAATCCGCGAGTGCATCGCTATTTTCTTTCTTAAGTTTACCAATAAGTTTCCGGAGACGGTGAAGTTCCCTGTCATCAAAGGCCCCTTCCCGTCTATGATGACAGACATCGTTTATAAACTGCATACTGTCAAGGAAATGATCCTCGACTCGAACCCCCCTTTTCCCTTTTGTTTCAGCCAAGAAATTACTAATGTGACTAGCACTGTACATCATCATCACATTATCACTACCAGACCAGGAAAACCTGCTCGAATCGGTGGAATAGCCATCACTGTCCGACTCAGTATAGTTAACATGTCCTTTCTGTTTAGCCTGCTTTTTTGTGCTGTGATCATCGTTACGGCTAGATTTCCTTTTGGGCATTTTAAAAACAGTTGTTTCGGCCTCCATGTCACTACCATCTGACACGCACGGAGCAGTTTTACGGGCTACTTTTAGTTTCGGGTCTGAAGCTAGTAAGTGCGTTAACCCACCTGAGGCGGACGTAGGCCTACCCGCAGCAGCAGACGCACCACCAGGCTCACTCCCACTCGGCAAAGACTCCGACTCATCAGCCTTTTCCTTAACAGTCACATCAAACACAGCTGATGCAATCGTTGGTGAAACCAATTCAAATGCAGGCTCGGCTGCAGAGGATTTATCCTCTGTAACGATCGCCAGTACAGGCGCAATCGTCGGGGTTTTCTCGGTGGTTTGATCGGACTCAGTCACAGCGGACTCCTCCACCATAAGCTCAGCCCTACCCAACACAGTAGTGGTGGATGTCCCCGCAAGCTCAGGCCTATCTGCCGTAGACACCGAGCTGCTAGGCTCGGGTTGGTTATCCCCGACTGTGGCAGACTACTCCTCCGCCACAGACCCACCTGTCGTAGGTTCGCCTCCTTCGGCACTGGCTGCTGCGGGCATTCGCCCTCCAGCATCCTCACTGTGAGATTTAGATGGGCACGCGCGAACAAGATGTCCTATCATCCCACAACCAAAACATTTCATAGCGGTATCAGATGTCGCAAAAACTATATAGTAAGACCCGTCAACGTTAAAACGGAAAGTCAAATTGAGCTCATCACCGCTGTCTAGGATCATGTAAACTTGTCTCCTAAAGGAGACAACATGCTTAAGTAATGGCGATTTGCAGCCAATTGGAATTTTCTTGATTGGAGAAACAAGTTTACCATAACGCAAAAGCTCAGTACTAATTAATCGGTCAGAAAGAAACGGGGGAATATTCGAAATGACGATCTTAGTCGAGGGCAAACTCAGGGGTACAACAGGATTGAACGTGCCATTAAGCACAACACCACTTTGGACAATGTCATTTGCCTTAGCAATACTGTTTAGGAAAACAACAACAGCGTTCTTCATTCGCGAAGCTGATACAATATTACCGTGACCCACAATTTCTCCAATCGCCAAACTACAAACCTCCACACTAACATCAGAGATCACCTTCACGCCATGACGACGTGTCAAGGCCTCAAATTCCATTGTTACACCCCGACCAGCTGTAAGCCGGGTGCGGGGGTTCTGCTTCACTTTCAACCCCAAAACAGTCAACCAAACTAAGTCCCAACAATAAGATAAAAACAATGATACAACACATATAAGGACAAACAAAAGATAGAGTTTAAAGATAGCCACAGACAGCGCTCAGTCGTACTCACACTCACGCTCCTCACGCAATCCCAGCATGCACTCGAGAGAGAGAGAGAGAGAGAGAGAGTGTGAGTGAGAGTGTGAGTGAGAGAGAGAGCGAGAGAGAGCGAGAGGGAGAGAGAGAGAGAGAGAGAGCATATGTGTCAGAGAGGGAGAGAGAGGGTGAAAGAGAGAGAGAGTGAGAGAGAGAGAGAGAGTGCGAGAGAGAGAGCGCGAGAGAGAACATATGTGTGTCAGAGAGGGAGAGAGAGATCTAGGCTGCAGAGCTGAGCTTGGAAGATTTCCCCTCCTTGTAGACATACAAAAAAGAGCAACCAAATTCTGGCATCATCTTCAGACTAGCAATTCAGAGCAATATCACCACACTGCTGCCCAGCTGAGGAGTGAACACCCAGAGAGTGACCCCTTAAACTTTATAATACAAAAACACGACCTGAAAAACGGCAGCTCAAGTATTGCTTCAATAGCAAATGAAGTAGAGAACACAGCAAAACAAAACTACATTAACACATGGAAATGCAAAATCGAACAAGTAAGCTACACTGCTACAGAACTATTCGAATTGATTACAAATTGGCACCATATTTAAATAAAATTATAAACCATCGTCATAGAAAACTCCTGTCAAAGTATCAACTGAGTGATCATTCCCTTGCAATAGAAAAGGGTAGACACCTCCAAACCTGGATAGCTCGTGAAGATCGAATATGTAAATTCTGTAATACTAGAGTAGTAGAGGACGAAGGCCACTTCCTCACAGAATGTCCCAATTATCAACACTTAAGAGCTATATTGTACCCACAAATTGAAATCACTTGTCCCGGCTTTATGACTGCCACCAATGAACCAAAACTACAATTCCTCCTGGGAGAAATGGATAAATGTGCCCACTTAGCATACCAATATTTACAGTCCTGCCACATTTTAAGAGAAAACTTCACATCGAAAAAGTGCTTACCGTATATAGTTTTTGTTAAATAGTTTTATATAGACTATTGTTTAAGTTTAAGTTAAGCTTACTTAAGATCAATTTCTTTATTTATTCTATGTTGCTATAAGTTTCCTTTTAATTCATCTTACATAACTCTAAAAATAAGTACAAATTTATGTTAAGTTTCCTTTCTGTTTAGTAGTTCTGTTTAGATAGTTTTTTTTTTTTTTTAAATAAGTTTCCTTTAGATTTAGATTTAAGAATACATGTTTAAGTTTCCTTTAAACCTGGATTTAGTTACTATTTTTTTTAACATAAGTTTTCTTTCTTTTAGTTTAGTATTATAAGTTTCCTTTCTTTGACCCCCCCTTAAAACAAAATTTGTATCCATTTGTATTGTCATGTTACTGCTTTGGCAACACTATTTTCTGAGTCATGCCAATAAAGCACATTTGAATTTGAAATTTGAGAGGGTGAGAGAGAGAGAGAGAGAGAGAGAGAGAGAGAGAGAGAGAGAGAGAGAGAGAGAGCATATGTGTGTGAGAGAGGGTGAAAGAGAGAGAGAGCATATGTGTGTCAGAGAGGAAGAGAGAGAGGGTGAGAGAGAGAGAGTGAGAGAGAGAGAGAGTGAGAGAGAGAGTGTGAGAGAGTGAGAGAGAGTGTGAGAGAGAGAGAGAGAGCATATGTGTGTCCGAGAGGGAGAGTGAGAGGGTGAAAGAATGTGTCAACGTGTACTCAGTGTTGCCAATTTAGCGACTTTGTCGCTAGATTTAGCGACTTTTGGCCGTCTCTGGCGACTGAAAAGTGTATCTAGCGACTGACAACAAATCTGGCGACTTTTTTGTGTGTCTGGCGACATTTGTTTTCTCTTTGCGTTATCCTTTGGTTTGCCCAGGCTGACTGCAGCAGCAGCTCAAAGCGTGAGAAAAATCTCGCAAAGATGGCAAACTCTGTTTCGTTGTTGAAACGTCACAAAATCGCCCCTCTCTTGCCGTTAGTGAATTACATCGCGAATTTGCCCAAAGCGTTGCCCCATGATTATAAAAGGAAGGACTGGCCTATATAGTATCAGCCCATTTTATTACAAGGAAGTAGATGTTCTATAGATCTAAGCTCAGACAACGCTCATTGGAGGGTGCAGCAACTTCGGGTGAAATTACAACAAGAGAGTCAACGAGACGAGCGCAATGACATGATGACAGGGAAACAGGGACACGCTTGCCAGCATCGTTCAACAATTGAACAACTTTATTCACAAGCAAAGCAGATAGTTAATCAAACATACATGTTAGAAAAACCTATAGCATTCGTTTAGGCTATGTAGGCCTAGCTTCAATGTTGTCAATGCAAGTCGATGCAGGACTGTCGGCTGAGTTAAAAAAATATATAATTCTATCAGTCTGTCCGAGTGACATTTAAGCCTATATTATATACCCTACATATATCCAAAATATAGCCATTGCCGTAAGGGTACATTGCGTGTAGGCTACCCTATGGTCACATTATAATCAGACTTCAAGCAGTGCAAAGCAGATGCAGCAGTGAATAGGTTGGAAATGACAGCTTTTCAGCCACCTGATGCTAGTGTCTAGATGATAGGATAGGCTATAGAAAGTAAAGTGTAGCCTATCAATAAATATACAAGTATATTAAATCAAATATATTTAAGTTGCCTATATGAGTAGGAGAAAAGCAAACAGGAGTAAAAGGGAATTAAAGGGCCATCACCGTTTTTTTTTGGGAGGGGGTTTCACGACGTGCTGACGTAATTAATATGCAAATTAGCGCATGACATCATCAAGCGACATTTAGCGACTTTTGGAGCTGGCTTTAGCTACTTTTCATTCTAAATAGTTGGCAACACTGCGTGTACTGTATGTGCGGGTGTGCGTATGTTCGTGTGGCCACAGGTTTCTGTGGAGGTGCCTGTACATGTCTATATTAAAGGAAAATTCCGGTATTTAGCACTTTTCTGGTTTGTTTTGGATGAACTAGAGTGGTGGACACCGAAATTTTGATGATTAGTCCTGTCTCGACTTTTCTGACTTGTTTTAAATCGCCGTTGACTTCTCAGAGTGGCTGCAAACAGGTATACTGTAGGCTACTCAAACATGTCCTAAATCAACCCTTAACGTTCGTTTTCAAAACTGTGCAACTTACCGAGTGGTTAGTGGTGTTCCGCCTGTTACAAACGTTACGTTACAAAATGTCAACCTTACCCCAAGTTCTTCCAACTCTGTCGTCCCAGGAGGTAATGTGGGAACCACTGTATTTCTCAGGCAAAAGAGCTTTTTGGGCGATTTCTTTCGACCTCCAGCGAAGTTCGGTAAAATGCAGACCGCAGGCAGAGACACGGTGATCAGCTTTCTGCAGATTCTCAACAGGTGTGCTCACATCCAACCCCAGAAATTCCAGCCACAACTTTAGCCTTTCTGGATCGTTGAAAGGAAGTCTGTGACAACTTTTTTTGCTACAAATTTTCCCGCAATTCGGAACTGTACAAAATCGCCTCATTTTTAGCTGTCTGTTGCAAAATACTTCAAGACAGCGATCTTCTGCTTCTTCTCTGTATTCAATGCCAGTGGTTTGCTTGTAATTGGCAAGACGGTGTAAGGTGCATTATCGCCACCAACTGGGCTGGAGTGTCTATTATTCAAGCTCTCAACGGAAGAATGTACGGGTGTGAGGCATTTGGAAAAATAGCTCCACAGTTTTACAACGCATGGTAAAACACCTGTTGGAAAGCATCTTTTGCAGCGATTTTTGTGTGAGCATATCAGCGAACACCCCTGACCACTCGGTGAGTTTCACGTCTTTGTAAACGAAAGTTTAATGCGTTTTAGGAAGGATTGTTCCAGTGCACCTATGCAGCGTTGTGGAGGAGGGGGGGTGCTACCACAGAAACCGAAAATTCTCAGAACAGCAGCATGTGTCCAAATTGCAATCTTAAACGTTCTATTTAATCATAAACTATCTGAAAACAGGGCTTTAAGTGTAAAATACCGAACTTGTCCTTTAAATGGAGTAGCATAGGGCCTACGTTCAAGTTGGACCTTTATAGAGAGGGCCCGAAAAGTATCATCTTTCGGGGTTCCCATTCTAAGTCAAATGTAAAATTCCCTGCCAAAAAAGAAAAAGAATGACTTACTATAGGCCTACTATTTACTAACGTTTAGCGTTCAAGAATATTTTACTTTTTAGAGTGGGAGATGAATAAATGGCCATTGAATAAACAAAGTTGGGATACTCAAGGAAGCAGTAAAGCAAATAACCAGATATACACCAGTTATGTGTAGAAATATTTGTATTAATGTATTTTGGCAAATATATTTTAAACTTCCCTGATATTCCATGACTTTGACCCAAACATGATAAAATTCCCTGACTTTCCATGTCTGGAATAAACTTTCCAAATTTCCATGATATTCCAGAAATTCCATGACCCGTGGGAACCCTGATATTTATGTAACATGCTGTTGGTGCATGTTGACATTGTATACTTTCTCGAATAAGAGTGAAAACACAGCACAGAAATTAACCCTTAGAACCCTAAGCTGTTTTTAGGGCATTTTCACTACCTTTATTCATAAGGATTTATTCTGGTCATTGTAAGTGCCACACACATATATTATATATTGTTTTTTTCAGAAGAGTCTAGGCTATTCAGATCTGCCATCATTTCATGTATTAATACTAGCATTGATTTTATTTAGATTTTTAAAGAATTAAAATATAAAAAGTGTATTATAAAAATGTATATATTTCGACATGTATCTCACCACAGCAAGCTCACAGCTCTACATGCATTTCATGTGTGTGTAGGGCAGACTGTCCTGAATCGGGTAATATAATTGCCATGTTGGAGGGATACTCTGGGGCTGAGCAATTTACAGAAATATTTGCTGTGTGATTTACGGAAATAAATGCCATTTTTTATTTAGTGATGAAAAATGACCTTTCTGCGCTCCATATCTGTGACACGAACTGATCTGACCTGACTTGACCCGAGGTTGCGTGTTAGCCTGCGTGCCTGTGTGTATGCAGTCATAATAATTCTCAACTCTTTACTGCATTTGCCATGAACAAAGTAAAGGCAAAAAAGGTGTTTATTTGTTGAACAAATTGGGATGCAATGTGAGCCTTGAATTGGATGCCATGCAGGAATTTGCTAGGATCTCAAAACCGGAATATGAACATGCTTTGCCATAGAGAAACACATGATAGCATTGGATTATAAACATGCTTTGCCACAAGAACAGACAAAAACGTGGGGTAAGTCCAGCTGTATGAAGTTATTATTTTGCTGTCACTTCGTCTGTTTTATAACCCAGAAGGATGTACTTGGTATCAAATGATAGCTCCGAGTCTCCTCTTTCATCTGACATGCGTGGCATATCTATGATCACGGGTCCGCGAGTAATTCAAACTAGAGTAATGTGTGTGCAGGTGAACGCAGAGAAGTATAGACTGTAAATATGATGCAATTTGATTTAATTTCATGATTTTTTTTAATTTTCATACTTGATCGTACAGACAAGTGTGTAGTCTCGTTGGAAAGCCCCACTTCTGCTCTGTCGTGCAATAAAGGTTTCATCTCGCTGCGATGAACCGTTCCGGTGCAATGTAACAGAGAAGAAAGGGTGTGTTTTTTGACGCACTTTGCGTCAATCGGGTTCTAAGGGTTAACTGGCTAAATGTCCCCTAAATGTCCCTCCTCTTTCTCTCGGTGCCCTACGCACAGTGCGTGATGTGTGTGGTGGGAGTGATCTTGATCGGGCAACTTTTTAAAACTGAAAATGTTCGCCTACAAGCTCCTCACGTTCAGCTACATCTTCAGCTACTGTAACTCTAGACAATAAAATAAACGATCTTGCTGCTTTAGGTTTTGCAGCCTCCGTTACATGACATCAGCCCCCCACAAAGGAAATAGGTAAACACAATGCGTTAATTCCGTTAATATTTCGTAACGCGTCATGTATTTGTGTTATGTACAAGTGTTATGTACTTTTTATTTTACTGGCTAACTCCTCCTCTTTCAGTCTATGCTCTGCTCTGGCTCCGTTCCTTCTTCTTCTAATTTCTTGTGTTTTCTGGTAGACGCTCCGTTCGTTTCCATGGTCTCTCGCGCTGGTTTCACTGCAAACTAACATTACGGCACAGTGGTCATGGGAAATGTAGGAAGTACTGCCAGGGGATATCTTTTACTGTCTATGTATATGACCGAGAACAGTGCCTTATGTATCATGCATGTAATGCCTCATGCATCACCGGCCAAACTGGCTAGTAAGTTTTTATTAACACCCGCCAAAATGAATTTTAACCCGCATTTGGCGGGTTGGCGGGTGTTAATTTAGAACCCTGATGTTAATATGTCGACGGGTTTAGCATGTTGGACTGTGTGTTGATGTGTTGACGGGTTTAGCATGTTGGGCTGTGTGTTGATGGGTTTAGCATGATGGGCTGTGTGTTGGTGTGTTGACGAGTTTAGCATGCTAGGCTGTGTGTTGATGTGTTGACTGGTTTAGCATGTTGGACTTTGTGTTGACGGGTATAGCATGTTGGACTGTGTGTTGATGTGTTGATCGGTTTAGCATGTTGGGCTTAGTGTTGATGTGTTGGCAGGTTTAGCATGTTGGGCTGTGTGTTGATGTGTTGACGGGTTTAGCATGTTGGACTGTGCTGTACTGGGTTCAGTAGGCACGTTGGGCTGTGTGTTGATGTGTTGACGGGTTTAGCATGTTGGGCTGTGTGTTGATGTGTTGACTGGTTTAGCATGTTGAGCTGTGCTGTACTGGGTTCAGTAGGCATGTTGGGCTGTGTGTTGATGTGTTGACGAGCATGTTGGACTGTGCTGTACTGGGTTCAGTAGGCACGTTGGGCTGTGTGTTGATGTGTTGACGGGTTTAGCATGTTGGACTGTGCTGTACTGGGTTCAGTAGGCACGTTGGGCTGTGCTGTACTGGGTTCAGTAGGCACGTTGGGCTGTGCCCAGCTGCTGACAGTCGATCAGCTGTTATTGTGCCACTGCTATCAGGGTCTGCAGCTGTGTCCTTCAGCTGGGCAGAAAAGCAAAAGCACTGTTGCCTAGCGATGACAAGTAGCGCTTATCACATTTCAGCCAAGTTGTTGGAACCAAAGGTCAGGGCTGCGAAAACAGGAAAGAATTCCGCATTTCACTTCCTTGCTTATTAAATTACTGAAGATTGTCTAGTGAAGGGAAAATAAAATTCCCATCCGCTACTGAAAAATACTCCAGTTAAACGCTGCAGAGATGATCGAGAATACTGGAGAGGTGTTGTGAATAAGAGACAGTGGTGGGTTTTATCCAGTAACCTTTGCACATGCGACACTTTTTCCTTTGTTTGTGTTACTGAGTGCACACCTTTTTATTATCCTGATTGCCCTCTGTGTGTACGTGACCGAGACTGAGCAACTGAGTGAGCAAGTGAGTGAGCGAGTGAGTGAGTGAGTGAGCAAGTGAGTGAGCAAGTGAGTGAGTGAGTGAGTGAGTGAGTGAGTGAGTGAGTGAGTGAGTGAGTGAGTGAGTGGTGCTTGCAGACACTGTGCGTGGTTGTGGTGGTGGTGGTGGTAGTAGAGGTTGTGTTCCTATCTCTGTTGGAATCTCCCTGCAGACGTAATTTCCACAGTGTCAGCGTAAGGGGCAAAGTCTACCAACGAAGGGGCCATGCCACGCCTCTTCCTGTGTCTGCCACGCCTCTGCTCATTCCTGTTTCAACATACTTCAGCTCCTCCAAACATGCCCCAGAGCACCTCTATCCCACATAAAACCCAGTCTTACCAACCGACGACAACATCAAAACCCACTCTTACCAACCCCCGAACAGCACCATCAAATCAGTATCATTTACCAACCCCCGACCAGCGCCATCAAAACCCACTCTTACCAACCCCCAACCAGCACCATCAAATCAGTATCATTTACCAACCCCCAACCAGCACCATCAAATCAGTATCATTTACCAACCCCCAACCAGCACCATCAAATCAGCATCATTTACCAACCCCCAACCAGCACCATCAAATCAGTATCATTTACCAACCCCCAACCAGCACCATCAAATCAGTATCATTTACCAACCCCCAACCAGCACCATCAAATCAGTATCATTTACCAACCCCCAACCAGCACCATCAAATCAGTATCATTCTAAAAGACCTGACTCGGCCTAACAGACCCTTACTCCTTCTGCACTCTCCTTCTACACCTGCGGGTCTTAGGATGTCCTAATACGACCAGGAGGGGTTGAGCACTTCACCTCCTCCCCTCCCCCACCCCCCATGCCTGACAGAGTGAGCGGTTGCCTCACTTCAGACCAAGGCAGGAGTCAGAGCCTGAGCACCTTGTTTGTGAGAGCGGCCGGAGCCGTGTGGGCTCAAACAGGAACGAGACTTGAGAGCGTAAGCCGTGTGGGGAGCGGCAAGCCGACAGAGACAGACATAGCGAAAGCACACACACTCACACACACATGGGCGTGTCCGAAAGCCACAGAGCAGTGAACATCGAGTTCGACAGACAAGAGCAAAAGCACTGACAGGACGAGAGACAAAAGAGACACACGAGACAGCACTCCTTGCAAAAATAAGGACAAAACAAGTAACGACCTTGTTATTAACAACTTTTGACTTCAAAAAGCTGAACATCAGAATAAGCTGGAATAAAGATCAGTTGTCATTGACCGCCGTTTCAGAAGATGGAGGTAAGTCTGAAATGGTCATCATGCTATGTGTTGAGAAGACTTGAACTAAGACAAAATCATTTGGTCTGACACAGCAAAACTCAGAGGCCACATGAAAGGAGAAACATGACAAGTACTTTTTTTTTTACTTCTCTGTAACGCAACAAGCTTTTTTTGCTGTTTTACTTAAGAAGCACTGCCAGGAGAGCATTTTTTACTTCTCTGTAACGCAACAAGCTTTTTTTGCTGTTTTACTTAAGAAGCACTGCCAGGAGAGCATTTTTTACTTCTCTGTAACGCAACAAGCTTTTTTTGCTGTTTTACTTAAGAAGCAACTGCCAGGAGAGCATTTCCTGGAAAGAAAAAAAAATAACAAAGGCCCTGGGGCGCTTCAGTGCTGTGGACTTATTCTCCCTTAAAACACAGCTGAAGATGCACAACACAACGGCAGCGAGCCATTCAGCTGGAGCTCAGCATAACTGCACGGTCGACGACAATTTCAAATACACGCTATACAGCACCGTTTTCAGTCTGGTGTTTATCTTTGGACTGCTGTTCAACTTGGTTGCCATGTATATTTTCACATGCACTCTCAAAATAAGAAATGAGACCACCACATACATGATCAACCTGGGAGTGTCAGACTTAATGTTCGTGCTCACTCTGCCCTTTAGGATCTTCTATTTCATCAACCAGGACTGGCCTTTTGGCGATGTACTCTGTAAGCTCTCTGTGGCCCTGTTTTACACAAACATGTATGGGAGCATACTGTTCCTCACATGCATCAGCGTGGACCGATTCTTGGCCATTGTTTACCCCCTCAGATCTAGAACGCTGAGGACAAAACGGAATGCTAAGATTGCCTGCTGCTGCGTTTGGTTGGTGGTTCTGTCTGGCAGCCTCCCTACGGGTTTCATGTTGGAAACCACTTCGCAAAAAAACCAGGACGACAACTCGACAGACGCTCCAAACTACTGCTTTGAGAACTACTCAGAGAAACAGTGGAAGTCAGAGCTGTCCAAAGTGGTGGTCTTCATTGAGACAGTGGGTTTCCTCATCCCCTTCCTGATGAACCTGATCTGTTCCATCAAGGTGCTTCGCACGCTGCAGGACCCCCAGACGCTGTCCCGCGGCGGTCAGCTGAACAAGAGGAAGATCCTGCGCATGATAGTCGTCCACCTGTCCACCTTCTGCTTCTGCTTCATCCCCTACAACTTCAACCTGGTCTTCTACACCCTGGTGAGGAGCGACGTCTTCAAAAGCTGTGTGGTGGAATCTGTGGCGCGGACCATCAATCCCATAACGCTCTGCATCGCCGTCACTAACTGCTGCTTCGACCCTGTTGTGTACTACTTCACCTCGGAGACCATCCAGAACTCCATCAAACGCAAGACTCAGAGCGTCCGAAACGACTACCACCTCGGGGAGACCCTGCGGAGCAGCCCCCGGATGCAGAGCCTAAGGAGCATCGGACATAAAGACAGATCCACTGAATCCACAGACTCTAGATAGCAGACTGTTGATAGCACTGAGAAAGTATTTTTTTTAGCCTCTGTGTGATTGTAACTGCATAGTTTACTCAATGGAGTTTTTTGTGCTATGTGTCAAATAATTGTATACACAACATCATGATTATATTCATTTTCTTTGATGATCAGTTTCACATCTCTAAAGTAAAAACAAAAAAGAATGAGTATCTCCCAGACTGAAGAAGAAGGCAGGGTCTGAAGAAGACCCTGTCAAGTGGAAACATTGCTTTTTCTTTTAATTAAACTCTGGGAGCTACTCAGGTGTGCGAACATTCTCTTTAGTTTTGACCTTATAGTATTTTTGTCCTGCACCTGGCCTAAACACACATTGCAAAAAATAAAAGATCAAAAAATCTATTTGGTATTGTTTTTAGTATGAAGACACTTACCTAGCGCTCTCTAGAAAGATAATTTTGACTTAAAATTAGGAACACCGACTTATTTTAAGGAGTCTTGTTTTTAGGATGAGACGTCTCAAAAGAAATCAAACTCTTCTTAAATTAAGTCTAATGATTTTAAGAAAAAGCGCTAGATCTCTGTATACTGAAAACAATACCAACTAGATTTTTTGATCTTGATATAAGATTAATAAGACTTGGTTGGATTAATAAGACTTGATTGGTTAGATTGATACGACTTGTTAGATTAATACGACTTGGTTAGATTAAGAAGACTTGGTTAGATTTTATTAGATAAGCAGTTTTTACAGTGTACCAGTCTTACATACCTTCCATTTCCTCAGCAGTGGTTGTGGCTGGCAAAATCAATCCCAGCATTGATTTGAGAAAAGACCAAAAGTATTTAAACTGAAAAGACCAAAGTATTTAAACTGATTTGAGAAAAGACCAAAGTATTTAAACTGACTGTTTAACTGACTTGTAATTACACGCATTACTGAGCCCTCTGGAGAGTCGTGTTCTCTCAGGATATGTTCAGAATTTCACTCAGAAAACTGCACGGAACGCATACTGATCTGAGGAGTAACATGGCTCCTTTATGGAATATAAACGGCGCACACACACACACATCTATGTAAGTGAAATCATCTGAAGTGAGCACCCTGAGTGAGTGTTGCGTAATTATGCAAACTGGATGTGGTTTTTCAGGCAGAAGTGGCAGTCAAAACAGCCTCATTAGAGACTGCAAGCTCAAACCATTCCCTCAAAAACACCAAAGAATATGTCTGCACCAGCAGCTGGGGTGGGGGGGGGAGGGTAGAATATGTCTGCACCAGCAGCTGAGACCGTATTTAAAATGTTTTCTAGAGTGTAGCCTACAGATGAGGTGCTTGTAACTACATACTGATGCAAGAGATTTTGTGGATTGTGCTACTAAACAAATCAACCTTTGTAGCACCAGTGCTATGAGCAACACAAGTTAATGTACAGCCCTGAAACTGATGGTTTCAGTTCTGTTCACTACAGGCTAGAGCCACTCGCAAAGGAGGGGAACAGCCTCAGTATATTTCATATGGAAAAGGTGCGTGTTGAGCCATAATACTGACACATAATAAACGTTTTATGCCATGAAGTGCTTCCTATGCATTTGTTTTGTATTCTTCACAGAAAGAACAAACAGAAGACAGTAAATGGCCGTGTGGTTTGAAGGGAGTTTAGGTAGTGACATCCTGGATTTTCTTTCTTTCACAACTAAGGCCTAGTCCACACGTACGAAACCGATCTTTCTTTCCTCCGTCTTCTCTGAAACCGCATCAAGAATATTTGCGTCCAAACGGATCCATCTCAACACGACTCAACACGTTACTTCATACCCCAGGCCTATAGGTGGCACTGTTTCTTTACAGAAATTGACCAAAATTTGCGCTTTACAAACAGACAGAATAGGCTACGACCAAATGGCTAGTGCAAGGAAACCAGAATTGTTTGTGTGGACTGATGGTGAACTGTCAACTGTAGTCAACTGTAAAACTAATAAACTTTATTTTACGGTTTGTGAAGGGTGCAGTCCCGTCCTTTATTTGGCTAATGCAGGTAGGCCTACTAATCACCTTTACTTTCTTTGGTTGTAGGATAGTCCGTGATTCACATTAGTTTTGGCTATCACCGCAATTAGGCTACTAAACGCAAGGCTTACCCAGGTTCTAGGCTATTCTGTCGCCACATTTATACTATTGCTATAAAATCTTGGTTAGTAACAGTCAATAGCCTACTTTTGCCTGCATCAAATCGCGCATTCGCATTCAGTGTGCTACCATCGGCTTAACGTGAGTTCTAAGCGTCTTTCTTTGTTCACTCGACTGTGAATGCATGTATATATGTTGTACATGTTGTAAATGAATAAAACTGGCACTACGCACAAATTAATGTAGCCTAAACTTACACCGCACTTTCCTAATAACTTAAGTTCTCTCGCGTCACCAGGGGTGAAAGTAAGCCGGTACTGGCCGGTACGGAGTACCACTAAAATATTTGGAGAGGGTACGCCGTACCGGAAAGAAAACTATACTGTCTCTGAAAAATATTGCACTTTCAGCATGACAACACAACTGCTAACGTCAAATTACCAGAAGCACCACGTTTCCCCCAAAATATATTTCATATACATCGTTCTGAACTGTATCTAAATTGTGTCTAAACCTCCCGTGCAGCTGGACAGACAACGAGCAAGCTATAGCGCGCGTACAGTAGCCTAATTGCGCCAACGTGCACTGGTATCCAAAGTGTTTTAGCAGACGGACGTTTCTTGGAAAGTCTCCGAAATAAATTAAAAAAAACATACAGGCTAAAGAAAAATATGTTGATGTTTCAATAGCCTATTCTGGTTTTATGTGTGCAGTGTTTCGCTGGAGAGACAAGAGACAGACAGCGCGTGTACGGTTTAACCAGATCTTGCGCAGCAATAATGAAAGTGTTTTAGCGGACAGAAGTATTGTAGCGACCGGCTGTCAATCAGTGAGTGCCCGCGCTATGCATAACCCCGGGCACGCTCATGGTTGGCAGCCTGGCGAGAGGGGGGCGGGACCCCCGGAGAATATAGGCTACTGTTCGAGAAAGTTCTGCCTCTTTCGGTTCTGGGCCTGACACGGCCCGCTGTGTTATATGCTGCATTGTGTGCTTTGTGACAATAAACCAGTTCATGATAGTGAAACGCTACAGTATGTTGCAGTCTCCCAAATAAAAAGGCACGACTCAAAGAAACGTGTTTCATGATATACAGTAGCCTATATAAAAAAACGATTGGAAGTGGGAGCGAGCAGAGTAACTAGGCTAAATAAATAAATAAATGTTGAAATTAAGTGTTTGCAATGTATTCATAATCAAAAACAGATACAGGTGGGTTAAAGATATCTAGTGATACTAGAGTGATAAGAAGTCCTAGTGAATGCTTCATAAGTAGACTATAATACAGTAAATAAACAAATAAATAAATAATAAATAATTAGGCTAAGTGAAATTTATAACTCTATATCATAGTACCACCAAGAAATAAAAACTACTTTCACCCCTGCACGTCACTGACAGTAGAATGCATAAAAAACACAGGGAAAAACAGTGTTCAGTCCACCAAGTCATAAGCTATCGGCGCTGCGCAGCACCAGTTGTGATATTTATCTTACGGAGTGTAATCGTAGGTAATGTCATGTATGAAAACTAGTATTGTTAGGCAATACTATAAGTGCAAGTCCAGGGCAGCTGAGGTGTGGCAATGACATCATCGATACGCAAGCAGGATGTGCGGTTTCGCTGTCTAAACGAATTCAAACGGGCTACGGTTTCAGATTTCTCCACTCTGGGACCAGGTTTCAGAAAGGTGCGGTTTCGGGCAGTGCGTTTACAGGATTCGTTTGGACGCTCGGCCAAGACGAAGCAAAACCTCTGCGTTTAACCTAAAAAGCGTCTCCGTGTGGACGGGCCCTAAACCCACCAGTCTTAATCAACACATCTGTGTGAATTCTTCATGTTTTTTGTCAGTAAGCTATACACGTACTGTAATACACTTCACACCTCCCATACCTCCCTAGAAGATGCTGCTATTCACATCTAAATTCAGTCATTCTTAATTATACACGCGGTCATAACCCATCTGCATGCGTGTGTGTGCGTATGCGCTTTACCAGGATTCTTTCGGAGTGTGTGCTCTGGGCAGATAGTTATTGATTCAGTGTGACCTTGTTACGTGAGGAACCACTGAGGTAGAGCCTCTATTAGTATCTGGTCCACAATAACTACAGCATTACTGCTGCTGCTGCTGCTGCGACCACTCCCAACAGCATCAACAGTGTGTCCAACACAGATGCTACTCCTGCTACTACTGATCCCCTTCATCATACACTAGGACAGCTCAGTGGAGAGAGACACTGAAGGCCAATCAGAAGAGTCTTCACTAGGAGTTACAAGTCTTGGCTATATGGTAAGTCAGCCTCAGAGTCAGCCTCTTATTGTTTAGAAATGATGTCTAGTCTTTTCTTGTTTCCTTGCGAGGCCTGTGTTCTGAAATAAACCCCACACCTTTCTCACCAAAGGAAAACCCCTTCTGCTCAGACAGAGAGCAGAAAGAAAGAGCAGAGGCTAATCTCAAGACATGTCAACTGATAATCAGGTGTCGCGCCTACATATGCCTGTTGCGTGTCTGCATAGACAAGCTTTTAATGTTTTTTTTTCTTCTTAAGTCATCCTTCTATTTGCCTTTAAAGGGAGTGATTAGTCCTTTTGTCCCATGTTATGTCTACAGTACAGCCTCCTTGTAGAGTTGCTAGATCAAAGAACTGAGTGTTAATAGTATTTTTGCATTGGTGGTGTTTGTGCTTAGTTTCCACGAGGTTATGAGTCCGTTTCACAGTGGCTGCTACGGCACTCTTAGATTATGTGCAACAAGAACATTTTCCCCCAAAACACACAGGTCCTTTGTTGACAGAGGTGTATCTCTATAGTAGCACTTTTAGAGAAAGAGAGACACGTAACCTGCTGACATGCAGATAATTTTGAACATGTCCAATGCCAGAAGAAAAGCTCACTGCCTGGCCTGAGGGTGTGTGGGAGATCAAGTCCAGACAGATTTCAGCATACCTCCCATCCCTCTGTAAAACATGGACTACAGCTTTGGAGAAATGAAGTATTGCTCAAGATGCATCTGGATTGTTAACAACATATAAATGTCTGAGGGTAATACAGGCTCCCTTATACATCACGGTCATCCGTTATAAAGGTCTGAGGGTAATAAGGTCTCCCTTATAGATCACAATGCCAATGGAGATCTCCATAGCAACATCAAACATGCACACAGCTGGCCGCGCTTTATTCTATCTCTACCGTAGGACTACACATGCACACAGCTGGGCACGCTTTATTCTATCTCTAGGACTACTAGGGTTGGGTATCGTTTGGGTTTTATCCGATACCAGTGCTAAATCGATACTTTTAAAACGGTGCTGGTGCCAACCGGTACTTTGTTTTTACAATAAAATGGACTAAGGTCTGAAATTGCTTTTTGTTGATTGATAAGACAAATTTGAACACGAAAATGAACTGTTATATTCAATTTGCTATTATATCTCATTGCTTCTTCACATAATAAATCTAAATGTTAAAACAGCACGCCATGGATGCACACAAATTAGCTCTCAAGCTACTTTCAAGTTTATACAGTGTATGCGGCTTGCCGCTTGCCATGGAACTGCCAGGTGATGGACAACGGCATTTGCACCTAATCTAACGTCGAGGGACTCTGCTTCAAGACATTTGATGTCTTTCCCCATAACATGCAATAGTTTCAAACATGTTCCATATGCCAGGGTTTTGATTCCCAGCGCTAGTAGGCATTTTAACAGCAACTCGAAACACGCCGTGAAACAGTTCACATTACAACTTTGCTGATAACATTTCAAATAGATGCCAGTTAGCGCATTAGGTCACGGGCCGTGGGTATGACCCTCCTCGACGAGTAGATTTAACAGCCAGAATTTCTAAATGTTTCCGGGGAAGACACCCCCGAACCCCCATAATATGATCAGCACCACCTTTCACAAAATACTAGCAACGTCCCTGCTACCGGTCGGCCAGAAATATGACAACTGTTGTCCGGTCCGTGTAATGAAAAAGGTTGGGAACCCCTGGTGTAAAGTCTACTGTTGATGTTGTTTCACACTGCTAGATTTTGACAAGAGCTTGTTATATTGCTAAATAAGTAAGCTACTTGGCATGGGCTCACACAAGCTGTCAAACACTGTCCACTAGCCTACGTGGTGCTCCCCTCTGCTTTAAGCTTATATATCTATTTTTTTATGTTATGTTATGTTTAAGTGGGATCGAAATGAGGCACCAAAATCCATGTTGTTATTCAATATAGTTACTACCATTTGAGTCTGCACCATATTAGAACTGTGTTTCAGGGCCCAACCCTAAGGGCTACACATGCACACAGCTGGGCGTGCTATATTCTCTCTCTAACGTAAAACTACACAAATATTTTAAGTCAACACGGGGAAGCCCATAAAAGGAGTTCATTATTTTTTTATGTGCTGTTTTCTGAGAGCGGCTTGTGGATTTAGTGATCCTGCCTATATGAGGTAGCGCACACACACACACACACACACACACACCTTCCCACTTTAACCATCTTAGCAGTTTCATCTTCACCCGTTCCTCATTTACGCAGGTCCCCACATATGGGCCGGATCTCGACAGAGCTTTGGAGGTGAACGAGGAACGTGACGACAAACCGGACCCTGACCCCGGACGAGCGGCGCGTTATGGGCTTGAATGACACAGAGGCTCTGGTCCAGCCCAACTGCACGCTGGACACCAGGTTCCGCTTCACCTACTACCAGGTATCCTACAGCGTGATCTTCGTCCTGGGCCTGGCGAGCAACGTGCTGGCGTTCCGACGCCTGTGGGTCACCCCGCGCGCCCTCACCAGCACGGCCGTCTACATGACCAACCTGGCCGTGGCTGACCTCTTCTTTGTGCTGTCGCTGCCTCTCCGCATCTATTACTACCATAACCAGGCCGCTCACTCCTCCTCTTCATCATCATCTTCGTCCTCCTCCTCGGAGGCGGGCTCGGCCGCTACCTGGTCGCCCGGGGCAACATTCTGCCAGCTGACCTTCACGCTAAAGTACATCAGCCTGTACGGCGGCATCTTCTTCCTGGTGTGCATCGGCGTGGACCGCTACTTTGCGGTCGTGCACCCGCTGACGCAGCATCTGCGGCGAGTGGGCACGGCCCGGCTGATCAGCGCTGGCATCTGGTGCCTGGTGTTGGCGCTCAGCCTGGCGCTGCCGCTGCTCCGCGCCGCCGCCGCCCCGCACCTGCAGCCGTGCCTGCTGGACCCGTCCCTGCGGCAGAACCGGGCCTTCATCCTGGCCGCGCTGGTGCTGGTCCAGGCGGCGTTCCAGCTGCCCGCGCTCCTACTGCTCTTCAGCTACTGCAGCGTGCTGCGCGTACTCCGAGTGCTCCGACGCCAACCGCGCCCACGCAGCCGCCTATCCGCCCGCCAACGCCACCAGCAGCCCCACCGCCACCGGCGCACGCTGAAGGTCATCTACTGGGTGCTGGGTGTGTTTCTGCTGTGCTTTACGCCGTACCACCTCAACCTGCTGGGCTACACGCTGACGCACGTGGGGCTGCTGCGCTGCTGCCTGCTCGCCAAGGCCACCAAGGCGCTGCACCCCGTGGTGTTGTCCCTGGCCAGCGCCACCTGCTGCTTCAACCCGCTCATCTACTACGCGTCCAGCCGCCCGCCGCACAAGCACGCGGCCGGCAGCGCCAGCCACGGGGGCATGACGCCTGCATCCACCAATGAGGGCGAGCATCTGCCTCAACCAATGAGGTCATTGGCTAGTCTCCACCAATGAGGGCGAGCATCTGCCTCAACCAATGAGGTCATCGGCTAGTCTCCACCAATGAGGGCGAGCATCTGCCTCAACCAACGAGGTCATCGGCTAGTCTCCACCTATGAGGGCGAGCATCTGCCTCAACCAACGAGGTCATCAGCTAGTCTCCACCAATGAGGGCGAGCATCTGCCTCAACCAACGAGGTCATCGGCTAGTCTCCACCAATGAGGGCGAGCATCTGCCTCAACCAACGAGGTCATCGGCTAGTCTCCACCAATGAGTTGGTCTGCTAGTTTTCACTAAGAATGGTTCTTACGGTATGCAAGATGATCTATGTAACTGGCATGAGCTAATTTAGCTTTGTGGTGTAAAGTCTAATTGTCACAAGATAATTTATACATGTACTGCTGGAAAAGTTATCAGTAAAGATAACCTAAGGACACTACATTTTTACACTCCATAAACTAATATTAATTTACATACCATAAACTATGGGTTCACAGCACCCGTTTGCCACAAGGACCGGACAGTCAATTAATTCTGTTTCAACTGTTTCAAATAACTCGGGTATGGCCTATAAGCATCATTTATTAAGTCTTATTTTGTCTTTGATTTGTGTGAATCTGATACCATCAAAAGTTTGTTGTATGTGAAATGAAATCAAGAGTGTGGTCATCCTTTGCGTCCCTGTCTCTATATCCGTAGAGTTTAGGTAATGGAGCCGCTCTGCATGCTGCTGGTCCTTTATATCCGTAGAGCAAAGATCCTTGATTACTAGCAAGATAGAGCAACGTAATTCGTTACTATGGGAGAAAAACGGGACAGTTCCGGTCTGCATACGTGGGAGTGTCACCTTACGTCACTAAATAAACTTTCTCTCTTAATAAGCAATAATAACAGATAAACATAATTGTGTTCACAGTATTATTGTCTATAATCATGTATGATACCAATAAATCATTCTTTAGGACATGATATGAATAATTTAATTGGTCATGTGAACCGAACTAGCTTGCTAGCTAACGCTAGCTTAAAATGCTAGCTTCTATACAAGTGGATGGGAGTAGCTATGGCAATACAGCTATGCGCTAACAAGTGACTAGTAGTTGAAGGACTTCGCTTAAACTTAATATACTGTTGCAAATTCACTTGAGTATAAACTATCCACTTTAACTAATGTCAGTAATATTATTCAGCTAGTTGTCATTTCAAAGAAATTACACTTCTCCATTTAAAATGTCACCCTTAGCTAAGAGGCTAGCTAGCATGCTAACAACCGGACAGTAACTGGCAGCAGCATGGTCTGTAGGGGTGTCACGATTCTCCAAATCCTCGATTCGATGTAATTTTCGATTCTAAAGTCACGATTCGATTCGATTTTCGATCTTTTTAAAATATTACTATTAATGCTCCTTATATGTTATTTACTCTTTTTGGCCTTTTCCTTTTCGTTTTCGGGGGGCTTTTATTTTGAAACCGCTTTGAACACGTTCCAACCGCGAGGTTGTAGCCTAATGTAAACAGAACTAACTTTAGGCTAAAACAGAGAGTGAACATAGTAAAATGAAACAACACAGAATGTTAATTTGATTGTTTCAGCACACTCCGAAGAGACCCAAGGTTAGTGTTCATGGAATATGTACTTATAAATGTGCATTTTAAGCCTTAAAGTAACTTTGGACTGTATGCCTAATTAGACCATCTTTTCACTTGCTAAGTTGAGTAGGCTAAGTTAGTTTTAATTGACGCGAATGAACGAATACTTCCACACCGGTGATTTCAAAGTAGCAAGAGGGGCTTTGATTTCGGTAGGTTGATGTGTAGGCCTATATTTTAACTGGCTGCAGCCTAAAATTAGAGGAGTGTTGACGCTGCAGTTCAGCACGTGCATGTATGTTTGTGCGTCTTGGCATACATGCTGGACGTGACATTGGGGGTGTGGCTGCATCGTCGATTCTACTTTTAAGTTCGAAGTTCGAGATTGAGATGTAATTTCGATCGATTTCGAAATAAAATCGAAATCGTGACACCCTTAATGGTCTGATATTAAGTTATTTTATTACAAATCCGAACTTTTAGGCTTGAAATGATCCCAAACACTTACAGATTATGACAACATTTTTCAAAAAACCCTCAACAAATCCAGAAAGACATAATTCAAAACAAAAATTCCAC
The DNA here is from genome assembly GCF_046254945.1 of Alosa pseudoharengus. Classification (NCBI taxonomy): domain Eukaryota; kingdom Metazoa; phylum Chordata; class Actinopteri; order Clupeiformes; family Clupeidae; genus Alosa; species Alosa pseudoharengus. Next base: position 1,940,034 of record NW_027468870.1, on the reverse strand, counting down.
AAGTCTCCATTGACATTAGTGCAGCGAGGGTTTACTCTGGTCTGCATAAAGGGGGATTTTCCCCCCTCCCCCTTGCAATAATCGAACGCGGAAATTGTCGAATGTTTGCGCCTGTCACTCCGCTTTACCCCTCTCTGCGTAGAGTTTAGGTAATGGAAGCTCTGCATGCTGCTGGTCCTTTATATCTGTAGAGTTTAGGTAATGGAAGCTCTGCATGCTGCTGGTCCTTTTGGCCTGTACTCACCATATGATCATTGTTGAGATTTCTCAATAACCAATGGCGCCACTGCTTTGGCTAGGTAAAGGTAAAGGTGACTGGCAATCAGAAGACGTTTTGTATCCGAAACAACTCAGACTCGCAACAGACAGCAGCATTGATAGCGGCTCCCAGACTCCTTCGGAATCTGGAAGTGCACAAGCGAGAGCTTATGCATGAGAGTGTGTGTTACTAACCCGGCCACGCGCGCAAGAAATAGTGTGTTTGTAACTAACCATGCCACGCGCACATGAGATAGTGTGTTTGTAACTAACCATGCCGCGCATATGATAGAGTGTGTTTGTAACTAATCATGCTCTCGAAAGAGTGTGTGTAACTAACCATGACACGCATGTGTGAGTGAGTGAGTGAGAGTGTGTGTGATGGTAGTGGTAGATTTGGATGTCTGCATGCTCAGTACAGTGTAGCAGAGCAGTGTTTCTCCTCCCGTCGCCTCGGTAACTCACCGTTTTCCAGGCGATGCTCTCGATGATCATGTGTTCGCAGCGCTCCAGGTGTTTGACCATGTCGCGGTGGAGGCTGGGCTCGGCCTTGATGAAGCTCTCGATCACTTTGTAGAAGTGGAAGCTGTGGAGCTGGAGCACGCTCAGCAGCCAAGGGAAGCTCAGGTCCGTCTCTGTGGCCAGACCGCTGCCTGCCACAGCAAAACACACACAAACAAACACAGTTTACTTGGACAGACCGCTGCCTGCCACAGCAACACACACACAAACAAACACAGTTTACTTGGACAGACCGCTGCCTGCCACAGCAAAACACACACAAACAAACACAGTTTACTTGGACAGACCGCTGCCTGCCACAGCAAAACACACACAAACAAACACAGTTTACTTGGACAGACCGCTGCCTGCCACAGCAAAACACACACAAACAAACACAGTTTACTTGAAAATGGCAAAAAAAGGAATGAATCAAAATAATGGTCAAATAATAATGATAATGAGGAGCTTTTAGCACACACATTCATAACAGTCACATTAATTTGGTAAATCACATGATGTTAACTTGAGAAACCAGGTTTTTATACTTTTAAGTTGTGACATGACCCACATGATATCATACATGCAAGCTCAAACCCTAAACTCAAAGTCACTCACCGTATGTTGCCATGACAACCTCCAGGGAACACGCCAGAAGGGACGTATGGAATGTGGAGTCGTTGAGAAGTTTACTGGCGGGGAATAAAACACAGGTGAGGGGGAGTCATGTGCCTCTGCGGCTCTGATTTGCTTTAATAAACAAGCTCCTCCGATCATATATGGCGTGTGTGTGTGTGACTCTCGCAGCTCACCTGAAGTTGTGTACCGACAGCCTCTTCTCCTCCTGTGGTTCAGGAAAAAGAACAACTTGTTAGGAATCGCAGCAGGAAACAGGCGTGTACTCAGAAACTGCACCTGGATATTATGACCATTATGCTGATTTACCGATTTCAGCATGGACTCCATCACTCTGTAGTACAGCCGCACACCAAGAGTGAACCTCTAGAAATGCAGGAGACAGGTGTGAGACACAGCACTGCCACACCAACATCTATTCAATAGCAAACCAACTGCCCCCAACCTACTATTATTAACACACTGCACATATTCCTACTGTTATTAATACACTGCACATATTCCTACTGTTATTAATACACTGCACATATTCCTACTGTTATTAATACACTGCACATATTCCTACTGTTATTAATACACTGCACATATTCCTACTGTTATTAATACACTGTTGTTATTAATAGTAAGAAAAAAAACATTCCAACTTGATAACTTGCATTCCACAGAGACCACTTTTCTATCACATTAAACGACTCCGTATGAGGTTTCCATAGTGACGGTACCTGGTTGCCGAGGCCCGAGCATCCTGGACTGACCACCTGAGCGAAGGCTTGGCTGAAGAGCTCCCCCAGGCACTTCACACGCTTGACCACCTCCTCCGTCGGGTTCACCGTACAGTTCTGAGAAAAGCCACCAGAGAGCGCTCACCCAAAGCACTAAACCACATTACGTGCTCATTCACCACCTTAGTAATTAACCCAGAGAGCGCTCACCCAAACCACTAAACCACAACACACACACACACACCAGAGAGCGCTCACCCAAACCACTAAACCACAACACACACACACACACCAGAGAGCGCTCACCCAAACCACTAAACCACAACACACACACACACACCAGAGAGCGCTCACCCAAACCACTAAACCACAACACACACACACACACACACACACCAGAGAGCGCTCACCCAAACCACTAAACCACAACACACACACACACACACACACCAGAGAGCGCTCACCCAAACCACTAAACCACAACACACACACACACACACCAGAGAGCGCTCACCCAAACCACTAAACCACAACACACACACACACACACACACACCAGAGAGCGCTCACCCAAACCACTAAACCACAACACACACACACACACACACACACACACCAGAGAGCGCTCACCCAAACCACTACACAACACACACACACACACACACCAGAGAGCGCTCACCCAAACCACAACACACACACACACACACACCAGAGAGCGCTCACCCAAACCACTAAACCACAACACACACACACACACACCAGAGAGCGCTCACCCAAACCACTAAACCACAACACACACACACACACCAGAGAGCGCTCACCCAAACCACTAAACCACAACACACACACACACACACCAGAGAGCGCTCACCCAAACCACAACACACACACACACACACACACCAGAGAGCGCTCACCCAAACCACTAAACCACAACACACACACACACACACACACACCAGAGAGCGATCACCCAAACCACTAAACCACAACACACACACACACACCAGAGAGCGCTCACCCAAACCACTAAACCACAACACACACACACACACACCAGAGAGCGCTCACCCAAACCACTAAACCATATTACGTGCTCATTCACACAAAGGTTAATTAAAGGACCATTGAGAATGATTAACAGTGTAACTGTGATTACCAGTTCAGAAGTTGCACAGGGGGGAGAGGGTAATTGGATTGGTCCTAATAACATGGACTACTGCTATTCCCTAAACTTTAGAAGTCTTACAACGTCACAGACTTTAAATCATTGTGGAGATGCAAAACGTAGATTCCGATAGAGGCACGTCTAGGAGCAACAACTAGAGGCCTACACCGTTTTAAAATGGCCACCCACCTTGAAGTAGGTCATGAGCGTGTCAGAGGGCTGGTCACTGGCGGAGGTGAGGGAGACCCGGAGTTGCTGGACAGAGTATAAGGTTGCCCTGGAAACAGAGAGCCTCATCAACACCATAAGACAGTACAGTATAAGGTTGGCCTAGAAACAGAGAGCCTCATCAACACCATAAGACAGTACAGTTTATAAAGGAACTTGCACACTTGCCACAACGCTGGTTGTAGTTACAGGACCAATACGGCATAATGAAGCTGCAGTGAAGTTGAGGTTACAGCACTAATTTATCAATCGCCTCAATGGGGATGCGCTGAGATACTTGGCCACAAAGCACACCAAAACATCCTTATATGGTCACACACACCAAAACATCCTTATATGGTCACACACACCAAAACATCCTTATATGGTCACACACTCAAAATGTACACATGCAGACACATACACATACAGATACATACGCAGGGACAGACACATATACAGACACATTAGGGCTGTCATTTTACATTGCACAATCGATTGGACCAAACAACACAAGTTTCGAAAACTAAAATAGGGAATCGATTTTAACCAAATATGTACACTATTAATTTTAAACAAATTAAACAAATAAAAAGGATAGATGAAACAAAACTCACAAACAAGAATATAAGAATATAAAAGAATTCCGAAGTGCAGTAAGCATTGCGAAAGCTAAAAAGAAAATTCCCACCAATTTTACGCACCGGAAACAGCTGTTTCAATCAGCTGCTGTGCTGCTCGTGTTTTTCCAAAAATGGAGGACAACGCGATCAACCTGTGCAACATGAGAGAGACGAGTGATGGGCCCTAATAACTTGAGGAGTTCGATGTGGAAGTACTTTGGATTTTTGGTATATTAAACTATGGAGAAGAACAAAGCGGTAGGATATGCAAACTGTGCAATCGAGTTCTATGTAGGCGAAATTTGTTTGACATTTCTAATCGTAAACACAGACACATACGTTGAAGACTGCAGTAATGTTTGTCACTGATGCAATGGCAGTCCACTCGGCTTATTGTTTTTCGAGAATGTTGCACTCCTGTTTGTCATTGTGCGCGAAACTTCACGCCAATAAATCAGAAATATTGCTGGCTTGCGTCTACAAGCGCCCTCTTTACGTTCTTCCTGATGGCTGTTAGTTGTTTGTGGATTGGCCTATATTTGGCGTTGAAAATGGAAACGTCTTTAGACACGAAAAATCGATGTTACAATCGATTCAATGAACACTTATGTCTCAAAAATCGAACAGGATTTTTTCACAAAAGTGACAGCCCTAAGACACATACACGCAGGGACAGACACATATACAGACACACACACACACAGGGACAGACACATATACAGACACACACACACACAGGGACAGACACATATACAGACATATACACGCAGGGACAGACACACACACAGACACATACACAGACACATACACAGACACATACACATGCACGTAGGGACAGACACATATACAGACACACACACACACACAGGGACAGACACATATACAGACACACACACACACAGGGACAGACACATGCACGCAGACACACAAATAGGTGTTCCAGAAAGGGTTTAAGAAACTCTGTTACACCAGAGTTTGACCTGCATCTAGCCCAGAGCTTTATGTAAATGTAAAATGTAAATCAAGTTTCTAGGCCAAGTATACTTGCGTATACAAGCAATTTGGTCTCTGCATTTATCCCATCTGTGAATTAGTGAACATACAGAGCACACAGTGAACACACAGTGAGGTGAAGCAGAAGTCCATGTGACCCCCAAAAGGCATTCATGGGAGTCAAGTGAGAACGCAGTGCCGTAAGCAATAACTCAGAGCAAAAGCCCTAAGTCTTCCCATGGAGTAATGTGCTCTACTGACGCTACAGACAGCAGTGTTGGAGTAATATGCTCTACTGACGCTACTGACAGCAGTGTTGGAGTAATATGCTCTACTGACGCTACTGACAGCAGTGTTGGAGTAATATGCTCTACTGACGCTACTGACAGCAGTGTTGGAGTAATATGCTCTACTGACGCTACAGACAGCAGTGTTGGAGTAATATGCTCTACTGACGCTACAGACAGCAGTGTTGGAGTAATATGCTCTACTGACGCTACAGACAGCAGTGTTGGAGTAATATGCTCTACTGACGCTACTGACAGCAGTGTGGGAGTAATATGCTCTACTGACGCTACAGACAGCAGTGTTGGAGTAATATGCTCTACTGACGCTACAGACAGCAGTGTTGGAGTAATATGCTCTACTGACGCTACAGACAGCTGTGTTGGAGTTATATGCTCTAGTTTACCGACAGCAGTGTTGGAGTAATATGCTCTACTGAAACTACTGACAGCAGTGTTGGAGTAATATGCTCTACTGAAACTACTGACAGCAGTGTTGGCGTAATATGCTCTAGTCTACTGACAGCACAGAGATGCACTTGTTCAAGTTCTCCTGAATCACTGCCACTGAAGACCCACCTCCCTTAACTCTTTATCTGCTGTGAATGTACAAAATGATTAACTCTTAATGTGCTGCGAATGGGCGAAACGATTGTCAGGCTGATATGCCGATCTTCATGGAACATTCTCGAATGTTTGATACATTTTCTACCACATTAGAGATGCACATATTTCACTTAATTTATTCCTCAGATCATTTCTCTATTTAAGTGATGGAGAAACGATAGATAATAGATAAGTATGATTCAATTACAAAGTAGCTACCAGACAGAAAGAAACATCTATCTTTTTTCTAAAGTATTAAGAGTAAAGAAGGATGTTGTCTGTTGTTGTGGAGTTGAGATGATTGGATGCTTTGCATTTGCTCTGCATGTCCATCTGGGAACTTTCCGTTGGATAACTTTTTGGAAGGGGTGAAAATACTGGTTAGCTGATTGGATAAAGCATCTGTCTATCACCACCTATGTTGATTATCGACGGGCCAAATCAACTAATCAGATGAACGAAGTGTTCTTTTTTTTGGGGCTTTTTATGCTTTATACTTTAATGTGACAGGACAGATGAGAATGACAGGAAGTGAGTGGGAGAGAGAGTCGGGGTGGGATCCGGAAAGGACCACGGGGCGGGAATCGAACCCGGGTTGCCGGCGTACGGTGCAGGTGCCCCAGCCAGTTGCGCCACAGCTGGGGCCACAAAGTGTGCTTCTATCGCCTTCGTTTAACATACACTTAAGTTAAGTAACCTAACTAACGTTAACGTTTTTAAACTTACCATTTGTATGTGACATGACCCTCATCAATGTCAATCCCCACACTTTCACACACTTCTGAAGAAAGTTTATTCCTCCATTACCGACTGGAATCTGCCGTGGAAGATTGTCTGTCGTTCATTCCTCCCAGTAGAGGTCTGCACTCCCGCGGTAGACCAGCGGGACCCGCGGGTCCCGACGCAAAAGAGTGCGGCGCGGGACAACTTTTGAAAGCTCTTTGCGGGAGCGGGCGGGATGAGAGAGGTGCGTTCGCGGGTGCGGGACAAACCGATGATTCACTGCACTCCCGCAAATTAAATATGTGCGTAAAATTAAATATGGAAATGATTAAAGTACTGTTCATAACTATAGATCAGCTGGATATTCTGTTAGGCAGCATTAAAAAACGGGGTTTAAGCATAACTGACCGATAGCAGGCCTATAGCCTATATTGCCGTTTACGTGGGTTCAATTTGTTCCTGCTGCTCATTGTCAAAACTCAAAAATCGAAAGCATGACAGAGGAAGAGGGCACCAGACTAGGCCTTCAGTTGTTAGCCTACATTCAGAACCAAGAAACTGACATCTGGAGTCTTTCTCAGGTGTTTGTGCTCCTTTCGTGAGACAGAAAGAAAAACTGAATAGGCTATCCCTCCTGCATGCGGGCTTTAGCGGGCGGGAGCGGGACATCATGTTACAGATGCGGGCGGGAGCGGGACTAAAAATGACACATTACTGCGGGAGCGGGACAGAATATTGCGGGAGCGGGCGGGAGCGGGACTGAAGAATCAGTCCCGCGCAGACCTCTACCTCCCAGCTGCATGGCTGAGACTCGTAGCTTCACAGCTTCCCCAGGAATACTTTCTAATTCGGATAAAACTTGTGCGATAGCAGGGCCCGTCTACACCATTAGACATTCTCTGGCGATAGCTACGCTCATCTCATCGGTGGATGCAGTCATGTTGTTCGTTGCGTCACACCTAAACCCGCCTCAAAACCAACACTGATTGCCCGTTCGTTTGGCAAAATTTTCTCTATCGGAAAGATGCCAGACTGATCTGTGAGTGGAAAACTGAAGCTTGCGAGATCAGGATGGTCTCACAAGGCTAGATGTTTGCAGTCAGCTGGGTTGAATGAGTGTTTGCGCTACCTGACGGGTGTTTGTAGGATAGCTGGGCTGAATGAGTGTTTGCGCTACCTGACGGGTGTTTGCAGTATAGCTGGGTTGAATGAGTGTTTGCGCTACCTGACGGGTGTTTGTAGGATAGCTGGGCTGAATGAGTGTTTGCGCTACCTGACGGGTGTTTGCAGTATAGCTGGGCTGAATGAGTGTTTGCGCTACCTGACGGGTGTTTGCAGTATAGCTGGGCTGAATGAGTGTTTGCGCTACCTGACGGGTGTTTGCAGTATAGCTGGGCTGAATGAGTGTTTGCGCTACCTGACGGGTGTTTGCAGTATAGCTGGGCTGAATGAGTGTTTGCGCTACCTGACGGGTGTTTGCAGTATAGCTGGGCTGAATGAGTGTTTGCGCTACCTGACGGGTGTTTGCAGTATAGCTGGGCTGAATGAGTGTTTGCGCTACCTGACGGGTGTTTGTAGGATAGCTGGGCTGAATGAGTGTTTGCGCTACCTGACGGGTGTTTGCAGGATAGCTGGGCTGAATGAGTGTTTGCGCTACCTGACGGGTGTTTGCAGTATAGCTGGGTTGAATGAGTGTTTGCGCTACCTGACGGGTGTTTGTAGGATAGCTGGGCTGAATGAGTGTTTGCGCTACCTGACGGGTGTTTGCAGTATAGCTGGGCTGAATGAGTGTTTGCGCTACCTGACGGGTGTTTGCAGTATAGCTGGGCTGAATGAGTGTTTGCGCTACCTGACGGGTGTTTGCAGTATAGCTGGGCTGAATGAGTGTTTGCGCTACCTGACGGGTGTTTGCAGTATAGCTGGGCTGAATGAGTGTTTGCGCTACCTGACGGGTGTTTGCAGTATAGCTGGGCTGAATGAGTGTTTGCGCTACCTGACGGGTGTTTGCAGTATAGCTGGGCTGAATGAGTGTTTGCGCTACCTGACGGGTGTTTGCAGGATAGCTGGGCTGAATGAGTGTTTGCGCTACCTGACGGGTGTTTGTAGGATAGCTGGGCTGAATGAGTGTTTGCGCTACCTGACGGGTGTTTGTAGGATAGCTGGGCTGAATGAGTGTTTGCGCTACCTGACGGGTGTTTGTAGGATAGCTGGGCTGAATGAGTGTTTGCGCTACCTGACGGGTGTTTGTAGGATAGCTGGGCTGAATGAGTGTTTGCGCTACCTGACGGGTGTTTGTAGGATAGCTGGGCTGAATGAGTGTTTGCGCTACCTGACGGGTGTTTGTAGGATAGCTGGGCTGAATGAGTGTTTGCGCTACCTGACGGGTGTTTGCAGTATAGCTGGGCTGAATGAGTGTTTGCGCTACCTGACGGGTGTTTGCAGTATAGCTGGGCTGAATGAGTGTTTGCGCTACCTGACGGGTGTTTGCAGTATAGCTGGGCTGAATGAGTGTTTGCGCTACCTGACGGGTGTTTGCAGTATAGCTGGGCTGAATGAGTGTTTGCGCTACCTGACGGGTGTTTGCAGTATAGCTGGGCTGAATGAGTGTTTGCGCTACCTGACGGGTGTTTGTAGGATAGCTGGGCTGAATGAGTGTTTGCGCTACCTGAAGGGTGTTTGCAGGATAGCTGGGCTGAATGAGTGTTTGCGCTACCTGACGGGTGTTTGCAGGATAGCTGGGTTGAATGAGTGTTTGCGCTACCTGACGGGTGTTTGTAGGATAGCTGGGCTGAATGAGTGTTTGCGCTACCTGACGGGTGTTTGCAGTATAGCTGGGCTGAATGAGTGTTTGCGCTACCTGACGGGTGTTTGCAGTATAGCTGGGCTGAATGAGTGTTTGCGCTACCTGACGGGTGTTTGCAGTATAGCTGGGCTGAATGAGTGTTTGCGCTACCTGACGGGTGTTTGCAGTATAGCTGGGCTGAATGAGTGTTTGCGCTACCTGACGGGTGTTTGCAGTATAGCTGGGCTGAATGAGTGTTTGCGCTACCTGACGGGTGTTTGCAGTATAGCTGGGCTGAATGAGTGTTTGCGCTACCTGACGGGTGTTTGCAGTATAGCTGGGCTGAATGAGTGTTTGCGCTACCTGACGGGTGTTTGTAGGATAGCTGGGCTGAATGAGTGTTTGCGCTACCTGACGGGTGTTTGTAGGATAGCTGGGCTGAATGAGTGTTTGCGCTACCTGACGGGTGTTTGCAGTATAGCTGGGCTGAATGAGTGTTTGCGCTACCTGACGGGTGTTTGTAGGATAGCTGGGCTGAATGAGTGTTTGCGCTACCTGACGGGTGTTTGTAGGATAGCTGGGCTGAATGAGTGTTTGCGCTACCTGACGGGTGTTTGTAGGATAGCTGGGCTGAATGAGTGTTTGCGCTACCTGACGGGTGTTTGCAGTATAGCTGGGCTGAATGAGTGTTTGCGCTACCTGACGGGTGTTTGTAGGATAGCTGGGCTGAATGAGTGTTTGCGCTACCTGACGGGTGTTTGTAGGATAGCTGGGCTGAATGAGTGTTTGCGCTACCTGACGGGTGTTTGCAGGATAGCTGGGCTGAATGAGTGTTTGCGCTACCTGACGGGTGTTTGCAGTATAGCTGGGCTGAATGAGTGTTTGCGCTACCTGACGGGTGTTTGTAGGATAGCTGGGCTGAATGAGTGTTTGCGCTACCTGACGGGTGTTTGCAGGATAGCTGGGCTGAATGAGTGTTTGCGCTACCTGACGGGTGTTTGCAGGATAGCTGGGCTGAATGAGTGTTTGCGCTACCTGACGGGTGTTTGTAGGATAGCTGGGCTGAATGAGTGTTTGCGCTACCTGACGGGTGTTTGCAGTATAGCTGGGCTGAATGAGTGTTTGCGCTACCTGACGGGTGTTTGCAGTATAGCTGGGCTGAATGAGTGTTTGCGCTACCTGACGGGTGTTTGCAGTATAGCTGGGCTGAATGAGTGTTTGCGCTACCTGACGGGTGTTTGCAGTATAGCTGGGCTGAATGAGTGTTTGCGCTACCTGACGGGTGTTTGCAGTATAGCTGGGCTGAATGAGTGTTTGCGCTACCTGACGGGTGTTTGCAGTATAGCTGGGCTGAATGAGTGTTTGCGCTACCTGACGGGTGTTTGCAGTATAGCTGGGCTGAATGAGTGTTTGCGCTACCTGACGGGTGTTTGTAGGATAGCTGGGCTGAATGAGTGTTTGCGCTACCTGACGGGTGTTTGTAGGATAGCTGGGCTGAATGAGTGTTTGCGCTACCTGACGGGTGTTTGCAGTATAGCTGGGCTGAATGAGTGTTTGCGCTACCTGACGGGTGTTTGTAGGATAGCTGGGCTGAATGAGTGTTTGCGCTACCTGACGGGTGTTTGTAGGATAGCTGGGCTGAATGAGTGTTTGCGCTACCTGACGGGTGTTTGCAGGATAGCTGGGCTGAATGAGTGTTTGCGCTACCTGACGGGTGTTTGCAGGATAGCTGGGCTGAACTCCTCAGCAAACACACTCTTCTTAGGGGTACTCTCCACATGGCCACTGTAGTACAAAAAAAAAAAAAGAAAACATCATCAAATCATTTCAACATTTGTAAAGTAACTTGAAAAATATTTTTGTTACATCCGTGTGTGACTTACATGTCCGTTTTCTCCTGGCTGCATTTTTCTTCACCGTTCAGGAACAGTCTGCCATCAAAGTCTTTAGTTTTTACAGAAACTTCTTCAAACTTCGCCGACAGCTCTTCAAACTGAGGGGAACAGAATAACTAGTATTAGGGCTGAAATCCTAATGGCTCATTTCTTGTATACAGTCTCAGCCCTTGTGCATTTGATATGATATGACATGATCAGGTAAGTCCTGTGTTCAAACAGAGCCCTTGTTTGAACACCTCCTGAATATAAACAAGTCTACCTCATATTCATCAAATATTAATCCCTCAGAGCCATGGATGCTTTGCATTGACAATGTAAAAAGTCAATGCCAAAACTTCAGCCAGTTGCCAGGACACGGCATGATGAGAAATTTATAGGGTATGTGTTTGAGATTATTTCCAGCAAACCACTGTTGGGTCAAAGCAAATATTACCCATGTCCGGCAGCCACTGGAATAGCCGCTGCAATAGCCGCTGGTTAAATCAATTTCCCTGAGGAAGCATGGCGTAGGGTGATTTAACAGCACATATAACCATCTACCCACCATCCCTGTGAGAGGGCAAACACAGGCCTGCACTTTAAAACCCATCTGGCCACCTGTCAGAGCGGAGGTGCAGTGCTGGGGGGGGGGGGCTGGAGGGTGAAGCAACAGGGACCACATGGAGACAGCACAGTGGGAGCTATTTCACAATAGTCTTTGGTCAGTTGTTCTCTAGCATAAACCAAACCACGGTTTCTGCAAATGTCTTAGTGATACAACAATACCAGAGAAACAAGAACAGCATGAACACATTACTGCTCCTTTACTGTTTCTATCTGGAGTAGATTGTACAAATGATAAGTCATTAAACTCCCACCCAGCCTTTCAGCAGACCCAGCACCAAGCTGCTTCCACTAGAACATTTGAGCTCACATTCTGTCTTCTGCTTCTTAGAAAATATTTATTTGTGTATTATTTATAATTTATTTGTGTAAATCTGACCCGAGTGCACAACAAAGAAACAATACAAAACTAATCTATCTATAAATTACAGTCTGTCCGTCTGTGTGATATTCGCATATCCCTCGAACCGTTTGTCCGATCAATTTCAAACTTGACAGGCGTCTTGCTACGGGCACTTTTTTTTACATTAATACACAGGATTAGATGTTAAAATCCCTTGTGCCAAAATCCAAGGTAAAAACACATTCAGAAGCCCCTGCTCAAGTTTAACTTTAAAAAGCACACTACCCACAAATCCGCCAACAAATGGTCACAAGCACAATACAAATGGCCCATCCAACAGCAGTAGCCTATATAGCAGGGGTATTCAATTAATCTTCAGCGAGGCAGTGGCGCGGGAAGTGGGGGTGCGGCAGGTGCTGCAGCACCCCCTGGTGGCGAAGCTTTAAAACCTCGATGACAATAAAATGATAGTTTATGAAAATCTCTGGTTGTTGTTTCTGTTCCACGACATTTTGTATGACATGTTTGGGTTGTGAGATGAAGAAAGGGATAATTTTAGTAATAAGCCTATATCGTTTTTGTATACATACTTTAATTGTATGTGTTTGTGATTGCTGTAGAAAGTAATTGGGCTATTGCACGTTCTGTATATATACGCACTAATTGCTGTATGATGCTAATGATCATTCTGTCACATCTCCAACTTTACGTTTGTTATTGCTATAGAAAGTAATTGGTCTATTGCATGTTCTGTATATTTTACGCACTGTTGTATGATGTTGATGATCATTCTGTCACATCTCCGTCTTCTTTTTCCTGCCGCCGTGCAGGCCCAGATGGGAGCCTGTCGCTTTTATTTGATGTGTTTGTGATTACGAAAGTAATTAGGCTATTGCATGTTCTGTATATTTCACACAGTAGCCTAATTGTTGTATGCTCATGATCATTCTGTAATGTGATTTAACCTGGTTTCGATGAATTGTTAGAATGAAATAAAGTCCGCTACACCTGCACCAGCTCCCAATGAATGCTTAATTTATTGCGAAGTTTCGGGCACTAGCCCTCTGATCAAGGGCGAGTGCCCGAAACGTCGCAATAAATTAAGCATTTGTTGGGAGCTGCTGTAGCGGACTTTTTTTCATTCTTCCATTTTTTACCTTTTTGTCCAGCACACAACTTAATACTTTGGATGTGCATGCTTTATTCCTTTTTTATTTTGATGAATTGTTAGGCATAGCCTAGGCTACTTGTGGTAGTTTTTAAAATAAACATTGTCATCTAACACCATCCTGGCGCAGCGAGCTCTTTGTTTTAACAGACAGTTTGTATGTAATGGATATATTATCCATATTATACAATTTACATTGATTGCACTAGGCAAATAATATTTTAGTTTGTACGTACGCATTTACACAGATATTTATGTATATTATTTTTTCATCGCTGGTCTTTGGAGTTCGCTTGTTGCGATATAGGTTGTGCGAACTGTCAGCTCATCTGTTCTTCATGCAGGGGAGGGGCGAGTGTTTTTTTTATTTGTTTTAAGGAGACAGAGGTAGAGTGGTCTGCAGCCTGTGTAACATAGTATCTTTAGAATTCTATAAACTCTACGTGGACCCCCCCCCCCCCCGGCCGCATCCGCACCCCCTGCCGAAAATGTCTTCCTGCGCGCCTGCAGCGAGGTCCAGTTACTTAAAATTTCCTCAACAAAGGTCCGAAACATCACAATGTTTAACGTGCGTGTTTAGGCTATGTATATGTATGTATGTATAATATTAGGATGGATGGAGCCTAGTTGTAGATAGATAAATACTTTATTGATCCCCAAGGGGAAATTCAAGAAATAGAAGAATGTAGGCCTAGGCCTAATGTTTAATGTGAAATAAAATAAGTAGCCTAAAAGGCAACATTCGAAATGAGGAGAATTAAGGCAAGATAAGAGCAGCCTAATTGGGGAGAAAAACTGAGTAGCCTTGGCTATTTTTAAGATCTTAACGTGAACTTAAAATAAAATTTGAGACAAGGATGGATATTCCACAGCTGGTTCCTTGAACCCATTAATCAGCAAGTTTAATTTATTTATTTTTTTGTTTTTTTAGGTTGACCCGAAATCCTGGAAACCCAGGAATATCACGTCGTTGGGCAGTGAATGCATGTAGGCTTAACTAGATTGTGGTGGATCAATCATATTGCCTTCAATCGTAAAATATTCTGTGGTCTCAGTTCACTGTTGAATGGGCCTAGCCTACCCTATGCTTGCTCAAAATATATGCTTTGTCTAGTAGAGGTGCTTCAAATTGGCGCTTCAAATTGCCTGTCTCAGAATATATATAGAAGAGGTCCAGGGCAATTCCACGCAAAACTGTCACACCATATTTAGTTGGCGTTTCTCGTCCCGTCTCCTCTCGCTCGTTTCAGGCTATCAGTGTCTTCTCCATAGTAGGCTATACTTTACTCACTGACTCGACTTTATCAGAATTCACAGATTTCACTGGCTGAGTAGCAGCAAGCGAAATGATGGTTCCTGAAGCTCCTGAAGTAAATGTTGTTATCCTAACCAACGAAACATTTAGCGCAGCTTTGAAATCTTACGTGAAAATCTAAATTATGGTCTGGGTCCGGATAGGATCACGTCACGGTCCGGACTCGGACCGCGGTGCGCCATTTGGTGATGGCTGCTATATAGTATGCGGCATGTCATTGGGGTTATCAAGTGGGCACCCTCATTCACCGATGTTTCGTTAAGTTAGGCCCACGACACCTCATGAAGGCTTAACAGTGAAACCAGCGTCCTGGAGACACTCCCCTCCATGCTGCCACCATATTACCACATTGAAATATCCAATACCCAAAATACTCTTAACCAGCCCAGGCATGGTCAAGGTTGGCCAGGTTGGTCCGTCCCATTGATGTGGACTGAACCATAACCATAAAAAAAAAAAAAAAAAAAAAAAAAACATACAGTACATGCAGTGCCAGGTTTGACGTTGCTTGGATTAGTAATGCAAAAGATATCGTTAAATATATTGGTAAAAGAAGCACACATTGGCTTTTTCCCCAATCATCCTATTTTTTAAACCAGGCATCCCTGCGGGCATGTAATTGGGCTACGGGTTTTCTACAGGAATGGCATGTTAACGGGCACTGCACTACTACAACAAAGAAATTGTTGTAAACACAGCTAAACTCTGAATAGTCGCATGGAATTTCCTCTGAATGGTAACTAACTTTATATGGCTGCCACAATCGCCCCCATCACCAAAACTATGCATTTCCAGCATCTAGTGCACCAAGCACTTTGATCAGTTTCAGCAAGATTCTGAAGATTTCTCACATTTAACACTGATCTTGAATGCTCTCAACAACTTGTGAAGCAGAAGTGATAGTGATGTATAGTGATGTAAATGGGAAAGGGACGGCCAAACGACATGTGTGGGATTAACGCAACACCGATACACAGAATAATGGCTTTCAATCTTGATTATGCTTTTTTGTAATTATGTTAAATTAGATTAAATTATCTCCTCCCAGCTCTCCCCTATTTTTAGCAAAGGGTTAACTTACTCCTTAGCAAACCATAATGAAACAGTGCTCCACCACATCTATGGATTAAGCCACACAGTTAACTCAATGTAAGTAAGATAAACAAGGTCGTTTATTGTTCTCATTGCCAGCATTGTGTATAAAATGATTGTCACTTAGAGGAGACTCGTAGACAACTCAGGTTAGCATAG
This sequence comes from Alosa pseudoharengus, assembly GCF_046254945.1. NCBI lineage: Eukaryota > Metazoa > Chordata > Actinopteri > Clupeiformes > Clupeidae > Alosa > Alosa pseudoharengus. Next base: position 1,923,953 of record NW_027468870.1, on the reverse strand, counting down.
TTAGCTAACCGCTGCTAACGTGCTAGCATCGCCTCGTCAGAAAAGCATGGGTCTGTGCACAGTAGTGTAACATTTATTAACCATAAATTAATAAAGTTGAAGTGCTCTGCAATGTAGACTATGTTTCGGTTTATTTGCAGTACCATGTTCCTTACATGACATGACCTGGTGCCCTTGTAATATGCATGCAAGTCTATCTAGCACAGCTAGCTATATCAGAGTCCCACTCGCCCCATCTAAGTTTGTCACCGAACAAACCTAGATATTAATTTTTATACATGTGTCTCCATGGCATACTGGAGTTGTTCAATGCATTCTAAATGAAATCAGGTCCGTGGCTCTGTAAAAGAGCCTCTTGGGTTGTAACTTTTACAGACAGGCTTACAGCTACCATTGAAGTAATAGTCAACTCCGGTCTTAGCTGTCGGACTTAGCAACATTAACTAAGGGGGGCGGGACTTCGCGAAAGGTCAATTGTCTAAAGAGTGGACAGACATTGTTAAGTTCTATCCTCAAAAGACCTTAAAGGACCCTTGACCAATCACAGTGTTTCCTCTACGTTGACTTTAGCATGGCGGCCCGCTATGGCAAAATGAATACCGCCACGGTATCAGAATCAGGGCAGACGCACAATGTAGTGGTGTTGTGGTGGCTTCGTATCTTCCCGCGCTGGCTGCTCACATTGCAATTTGACAATGGCCTCAAACTAGTCAGGTTATTATGGCTCGTCCAGTTTCACTTCATATATTATAAATTGTATTGATGTAGCCTATTTCAAACATTAACTGATTAACATTGTAATCAGCTCACACGACTATCCATTTAATAACTTTTTAATAACACACAGGATATGTTCAGCAATGAGAAGGTACCTTTGGTAAGTCCTGAGACTTTGAAAAGCCTGATGATTCCAAAAAGGGAGAAAAGACAGTCTCGTAAACATTTTTCACCTGCAAAAAAAAGGCAAAAGAAAATATTCAGATCAAGAACTGTTGCACGACACACTACCATTTTAAAATACATGCAAATACCCTGAAACATTTCCAATAAAACTCACATTTGGATTTGAGACATCTTAATGATGACATGCCCTTGCACTGCCTTCTACATTATGGAACTATCTGCAGTAAATCTGAATACTCTTAAAAGCCCTTGTGGAAAAGGGAATATGGAGAGTGCTTATAGAGAAAGCCTGCAGCATTTTTAATGGCACAGTGGACTTCCTGATCAGATATTACCATTGGCTATGTCTGAACGATTTTGTTAAATAATCTAATTGCGTTTTTATTTCCCCCAGTATTGCGATTGCGACGTAATAGGTTGTTGCAGCACAAAATGCGGTCAAATGATAGTCCAGCTCGGTGTTCACTAAAGCTCAATATGCATGCATGCAAATTAACTAGTTTGTTCTTATCACAACAAAGTCAATCACAGAGACAAACCTCTAACCACATGGATCTCAATACAAGCATCTCTGAACTGACCACATTTCAGCCCTCTAGGTCACTTGATATCACTTAGAAACACAACTGAACCCTAGCACCAGGTCTTGTGAAGCTGTGTGCAAAAGTAGATCAATATAGAATGAAAATATGAGTGCTTTAGACCATTATTTGCCAAGGTATGCTCATGCATTTTGTAAAATGCCTATGGAAACTCCCCATAGGACTTTTTGTTATCCAAAATGCATACTGACAATCAAATGCTAACTGCACATGAACCCCTTTGTGTAGAAGCATAATCCTGGTCTCAAATGAAAGGTAACACTTTGAGGTTTCTTGTGGATTATTTAGATTGTATGTCATGTGTTCTGATATAGACTGACTACTCAAAATATGGAATAATTACAAAAAAGTCTATTTTTGCATTTACTTTGTTGGTTCAATGAGTGTGTATAAGATAGACTATACATCTGTACAACTAATATTGGATAATACAACATGAAGATTCAATTTCTATGGATTCTTGAGAATATTTCAGTATCCAATATGTTGCATCTACTTATTGTGCTGCAGCTACACTGCAGCCAGAAGTCAGGGTAGCACCAAAAGCGTTGACCTGAGATTAAAAGGGTAAACCGAAAAGAAAGGGGAACGTTTCTTAACATATGAAGACACACATGGGCCTCCACCACTGTTTAGCTATTGATTTTATTGATTTTATTTGTATATGAGCCAGTTAGCCCTCTAGACATTTATTCATTTAGCAGACCCAAAGCGCTTATCCAAAGCGGCTTACAGCAAGAGAATAACCTCCAAGTTAAAATGGCGACCAGTGACCGCCAGCCGTCCTCCACCAAAGGAAATAACTAGATAAGCAGCACGCACGTCGTCCAGGCCCTAATAAGCAGCACGTACCTCCGGTGCTCAGGCCCTAATAAGCAGCACGCACGTCTTCCAGGCCCTAATAAGCAGCACGTACCTCGTCCAGGTTGCACTCGTTCTCCCGGCAGATGACCTCCAGCAGCGGCTCATTCGCCTCCGGCGGCCGCGGTTTGGCTTTGCCCTGGTTACGCCGGGAGCTCCGCATGGGGGTCATCTTTGCACCTGCACACGCACACACACACACGTTAGGCATTTCATGGGATGAATAAAGTATCTATCTATCTATCCGCTATCACAAGTGGAATCCATGCATTTCCACAGAATTATTTTTGGAATCTGATCCCTTAATATACCTGTTCATTCGTACTCGTAGCTCGACTTATCGTGACTAAATTCAAGATGGCGGTGAACGGTAAAATTCCTGAAGGTAATGGCTGTATAAATCGTCTTGTAAGTAAACTACCAGTGCTTTTTCAAAGTTCTCAATGTCTCGTTTTAAATGTCAGGGCCCTCGGAAGTCTACCAATGAAGTGTGGAGCTACTTTGAGCCTCGTAAATGGTATAAAACAGTGATTTATTTGCATGGCTAGACCGATTCCCGAGGCATCCCCATTGAAAACCTGTTGGTAGCATCGGCTAACTAGCGCCAGATTTCGGACTGCAGGGGACAAGCCGAGATGAGCTATGAGACAAAAGTTCACACTCGGTATCATGTTTCAACACACTTTAGGTCAATATTACACCGAACTTCTCCTTTAAGGACAAGTTTTTTAAAAAGACTAAAATGATAGCTAGTAGGAATATGGAAATCTCCATTGCATACACGAAATGATGATTGATTGAACTATTCCCAAAAAGATTCTCCATGTGTCTACTAGCTACCCCACATACCATTTCAGTCCTATGAAAATGACCATAAAAGGCACACCTTGTTTTATCCTTAATATATTTATATTCAAGTGTTGTGGAAACGTAAAATATTGGCACAACATTAATTATCGTAGAAAATATACTGATTGGTGCAATGTGGGTACAAAAAGAAACCTTATAATGCCCTCAATAGAACTCTTTTTGCATTTTGTTCCGAATCAAAGGCCTTATAAAATCAATGGCATGCAAAGCAAACTGATAATGGTCAAGTCATACTGAGAACATGTTTGTCTTCCATCCACAAAGTAAGGCATTTTTGAGTGTAACAAGTAAAGGAATCAAAGGCAAAATTAACTGAACAAAAATACTTTACAAGTATTAGATGTTGCCCAAAGTTTGTCCACATAAAGTTTAGGTCCTAAAACTGAGACTGCGGCAGTAACCATTTTCCTGGATTCTATCGATCAAATTCAGTTCTCATGTTTATTATTCTATCTATCTAATTCAGTTCTCATGTAAAAGAAAAATGTTTATTATGATAAGACCGTGCGTGATTGAGCAAGTAGTCTGTGAACTCACTGTAAAGGGGCTTGATCAGGGTGGGTGAGAACTCACTGTAAAGGGGCTTGATCAGGGAGGGTGAGGACTCACTGTAAAGGGGCTTGATCAGGGAGGGTGAGGAGCGTTTGATGAAGAACTCACTGTAAAGGGGCTTGATCAGGGAGGGTGAGGAGCGTTTGATGAAGAACTCCAGAACGCAGATGAGCAACTGGAAGGAGATCACCAGGTCATCCTCCATCTGCAGAAACCTTCCTGCAGCACATAGACAAAAAGCCAAGAGAGCCACCACAGCACAGAGGTCAGAGGGGAGTGCGCTTGGATGTGGAGAAAGAACAACTGAAGGGTGTAATCCACGGAAAAATCAAGAGAAACGTTCTGGGATGAATAAACTCTGTTTTAGCGGAGTTTAAGAAAATAGAGAAAGGTGATCAGGGAGAACATGTTGTGCTCTATTAGTTAGTGCGGTCGTACCTTTAGCCAGAATGAACATGGTCCAGATGCTGCTGAAGAGCTCTGTACTCCTGAGGGGGAAAAGCCTGTCAGTTACTTACGCACAACACATGAGAGGATTTGCAATGCACCGCAATGTACCTACTAGGGATGTAACGGTATGAAAATTTAACTTCACGGTTTTCACACCGTGATTATTAAGATATTTAAAATCAAAACCGTAATTGTTATCGTCGACAATTTTATTGTGGTTTACCGTTTTACGCGATAATCGTTACATCCCTAGTACCTGCATGGCTGTATTTGTTCCAAATGATTGGACAATCTTGCATTATTGCATTACAAAGAGAAATCTTCAGAACTCACTCTGGCTCCGAGGGCTCTGTGTAGATATCCTTCCATATCCTGGAGGGAACAAGGTAACGGTTAAAACAACACACATCACTCCCAAATGCAGAAAGGGCTGTGAAAAGTCTAAATGACTCAACATGCAGAATTATAAATTAGTTGTGTTTCCATTTTTTAAGACACACTGCTATGTAATAACAATAACTGCTCATTAGAACACTGTTCACTGCTCATTAAAACATTGCTCATTAGAACACTGCTCATTAGAACACTGCTCATGAGAACACTGCTCATTAGATCACTGTTCACTGCTCAATAGAACACTGCTCATTTAGAACACTGCTCATTAGAACACTGCTCATTAGAACACTGTTCACTGCTCAATAGAACACTGCTCATTAGAACACTGTTCACTGCTCATTAGAACACTGCTCATCATTAGAACACTGCTCATTAGAACACTGCTCATTAGAACACTGCTCATTAGAACACTGCTCATTAGAACACTGTTCACTGCTCATTAGAACACTGCTCATCATTAGAACACTGCTCATTAGAACACTGCTCATTAGAACACTGTTCACTGCTCAATAGAACACTGCTCATTAGAACACTGTTCACTGCTCATTAGAACACTGCTCATCATTAGAACACTGCTCATTAGAACACTGCTCATTAGAACACTGTTCACTGCTCAATAGAACACTGCTCATTAGAACACTGTTCACTGCTCATTAGAACACTGTTCACTGCTCAATAGAACACTGCTCATTTAGAACACTGCTCATTAGAACACTGCTCATTAGAACACTGCTCATTAGAACACTGTTCACTGCTCAATAAAACACTGCTCATTAGAACACTGTTCACTGCTCATTAGAACACTGCTCATTAGAACACTGTTCACTGCTCAATAGAACACTGCTCATTAGAACACTGTTCACTGCTCATTAGAACACTGTCTTCATCAATTGAGACAAGACCAGCCTGGGCCAGAGAACCGGGCCTAAGGATATGGTCAGACATAGTTATTTATGGGTTCCATGCTATTTTATACAGTCTGCTTCCATGGCAGAAAAGCTGACTGAATACGCTGACAAACTCACTGCTGCCATCTTAAGGTTGGGAACTGGTATAACTGGACCAGAGTTACTTACACATATCTTCCATCAATCTGAACTTAATACCATAATGTTGGCATCAATGTGACCTCTTTAACACACACACTAATGCACTTCCAGAAAGGCACGAGATAACGAGCTCATAGTTCATATGCACCCAGCGTCCCCCAGCGGCCCCCAGCGTCCCCCAGCGTCCCCCAGCGTCCCCCTCTCGACTCACTTCTCAAAGCGCTGGTAGAGGGCCAGGGACACGTCGTACTTCTTCTCCAGCTTGCTCACAGCAGAATTCACTTTGGAGCTGATGATGTCAATGTTCACGTCCAAGTTCCTCATCACTTCAAGGAACTGCTTCACGCTGCACATGGAAATCGAATTAGAAAAACACATTAACATCCACTGAAATGTCCCTCAATCTCCACTATGCAGCAGCTCTAACTTGAATGTTCTGTTAATTTTAATGTCAGTTTAGCGTGACATGTCCCCCAAACCTAAAGTAAAACAAATCACCTGTAGCCTGGGGAATCACTGTGAAGCTGTCAGATACTGCCAAATGCTAACTTTGAACACTGTTCTCATAGCTGTCAGATACTGCCAAATGCTAACTCTGAACACTGTTCTAATAGCGGATACTGTCAAATGCTAACTCTGAACACTGTTCTCATAGCTGTCAGATACTGCCAAATGCTAACTCTGAACACTGTTCTAATAGCAGATACTGTCAAATGCTAACTCTGAACACTGTTCTCATAGCAGATACTGTCAAATGCTAACTCTGAACACTGTTCTCATAGCAGATACTGTCAAATGCTAACTTAGAAAATGGTTTTCATAGTTTCCATAGCTCATTTTAGCTCATGACTTTTGTGACGTTTTGTCAGAAAACACAACATAGTATTGAGGAGAGACAGGAAACACAACACAGTATTGAGACAGAAAACACAACATAGTATTGTGGAGACGGGACTACTTATGTTTTTTACCAGCAGTTGTATCGTTACACCATTAGTCAAAAACTGCATGCTCAAGGTCATGAAAACTGATGTAATTTCACTGCCTTCTAGCTAGTGTAACCTGCGTTGTGTTGAACCTGCGCAGGTTTAGCCCTGCACACGCCCGGACTCGAACCCGCGAACAGCAGCACCTTGGACCAGGAGGTGAGCGCGCTAACAATTGAGCCAATAGCCCAGGGTACTGGCTCGCATGCCAGCAGCACTCAAGGCGTCGGGGAGTGAGGTTTACCAACGTTCCACAAGCACAGCTAAGCTAGCTGGCATCCGTTACACTAGTTATCTACGGTTAGTTGGCTCACTGATGGCCAAGTAACCAGCTGGCTAAACGATGCTGTTGCATCCCTACGGTTTGAACTCCTCAATTTTAGAACACTCTGTTGGAGCAACGGGCTGATTTCAAGTGGACTAGTTGCAGCCACAATCTTTGGTCTAAACGGAGATTTGGTTAAAGGTTGTATCATCGATTTCAGGCCCAAAAAAGGCCCAAACATAAATGATCACATTCATCTAATCTTTCCTAACGATACGCTAGCTGCCTACCCAATAAGCAGGCCGTCAAAAACACGCGTCTCTGTAGGCAGCCTAGGCTCCGAGATCTGTACACAAAAACAATTGCTACCAACATAGGTTGGCAACCACTCAAAGGCAAAAGGGTCATTCCGTGTGAAATTTGGCAGGTGACCCTCTCCGAAAAAATCACAGGTGTTTGTAGACCAAATCCATGCATAGATCTTAAATAGTATATCTGTATAACTAATCATTGCAAAACTACAGCCCTTTGAAACTTTAAGCATCAAGATGGAGATCAGTGCTTTGTCTCCATGTGATCTGGGAAAGAAGTTGGAAAATGAATGTCATAAAGGAACATATTCAAGAAACAAAGGTATTTCACTTGATGAAGATGACCATGTGTGTTTCCATCACAAGTATTCATAACAAGGTTTGAGGACCTGTGGATCCAAGAGGCATTCGTAAAAAGATGATAGCTCGTTAGTATTGATTTTTCTGCATCTGACAATGCACTGAATTTTAGAAACCCCCTTTTACTTGATATGTTCCTTTATTATATTCGTTTTCCAACTTCTTTCCCAGATGTCCCAGATCTCCAGACATGGAGACAAAGCACTGATCTCCATCTTGATGCTCTTTGTCTATGTATCACAGAGGACTGCATCCCATGCATATGACGATGGATATAGACTTTGCCTAACCAGCTGGCTAGTAATTATTAAAGTGCTCACATAGGCACTGATAGGTTGAAGATGGTGTAGAAAACTCATTACAAAGATGGTAATTATGCTAAATCCTCTTGCTGCATGTATGATGACCAGTCAGTCTTATGTGTGTATAATTTACTTGATCAGTTTATTTTCTCTAGATAAGATCTATGTATGAGTAGTATGTTGTTAATATTGCAATAATTATTTGGAGAAATTCAACTATGAACCATAAACTGTGTGTTTAGATTGGATATGTGCAGCAAACAAGTGACTCTCTTACTCTTCCATTGACTTCCATTGCAAAGTGGTACTGCAGATAAAGTACAAATTCAGTGGATTTAAGTAGAAGTATATTTTTTGATCCCGTGAGGGAAATTCGGTCTCTGCATTTATCCCAATCCGTGAATTAGTGAAACACACAAACAGCACACAGTGAACACACAGTGAGGTGAAGCACACACTAATCCCGACGCAGTGAGCTGCCTGCTACAGCGGCGCTCGGGGAGCAGTGAGGGGTTAGGTGCCTTGCTCAAGGGCACTTCCGCCGTTTCTACTGGTCGGAAAATATTTGTAAACAATATTTGTAAAAAATCTTATATCAATGAAGAAACTCAGCAACAAGCCCAAATTTTGGGCAGATGTTCCTCACATACAGAATTATATAAAATGAGAAGATGAAAACGGCTTTTTTTTTTTTTAAAAAAAAGCCCAATTTAATAAAAATGCTCTGACAATATGATAATGATAACAACCAAAGGTTATGCATGGACAAGACCTTTTAATCCATATATGAGTGGGGGAAAAATCTGATGAATTTGTGTCACATACTTTTTGAATGAGAAGCCCTCAAAGGTGGTGATGTTTTTTCACATAATGAATTTATAGCCATTTTCAGAGCTTTGCAGAGGGGGAATTACACAAGATACACCTGATTTGATTGGATTGTTTAATTCAACAGGAAAATGTACTTCTATTCACATAGTTTCACTAATGTGTGTGAAATATCAAAAGAGCCAATAATGTTGGAAGTTGAACAAAAAGGATTGTTCACCACGATGCTTAAAATGACTTGAAACTTCAAAGGGCTGTAGTTTTGGAACCATTAGTGATACATATATACTATTTAAGATTTATGCATAGGTTTGGTCTACAAACACCTGTGATTTTTTTCAGATTTTTTGGGAGAGGGTGACCTGCCAGCCACTGGGTGATTTGACACGGAATGACCCAAAACAAAGTGTTTCAACCAATAACCGACGAGATGCGTGTTTAGGAGTTTCAATTGCAGGGGAGGGAGTAGCGAGCTAGCTCTCTGTTTTGTTTGAACATCAACAGAAGTGAGGTATCCCCGCTATCGCTGATACAACTTCTAAAGCTTTTCCACCATCAGTGTTATGATCTGTAGAAGTGACAGACGGCCTTCATATCTTTCCGTCATTGTTTTCTAAATTTCCATCATTGACGAAAAATATTCGGTTAACGCAGCCTCTGCTCCGGAGACCCAGATTCTCGACCGGGTGGGGTCACTACTCTCTCCCTTCACTACAAAGCCATTCAAACCATTCAACCCATTTCTTAACGGGCTATTTGACGTCTTTAGAACACTAAACATATCTGAGGTGTCAAATGTTGAGTTACTCCAGTCTAGATTTTTTGACGTTAATCACTCCTATGATGTATTGCTATTGTCTATCCAAAGTAAAATGCCCGTTTTGAAGTTACCCGATGGTTAAATAACCAAAAATCTGATTGTTTGCACATCCAAATGGGCGGTGACATACATCTGTGACGCGAGTTTGTGTGAAAAAATACAGACCATTTCCACAATTATGAACATACAAACACAACAGCCATTACAAAACACAAAAACAATATTGGAAAATACATTTCACAATTATAAACCAAGCCATATCAATCTCATGGCAGTAAAGCAGTACAAGTACAAAATCTTACAATGGTCCTTTAAACAGACCTTATGCACTACCCACAGTGCTACAAATGGCAAAAACGCATTTTAACCCATTCACTTGTAGCTGAGTGTCTAATATTGTGAAACTGACACATTTAAACACATCACCATGGTGCATCTGTCAATGTCACTATAACTGAAGGAAAGACAATAACATTTTGTTTACTTGACCTGACATACATGTAAAAGTTAAAAGTAGTTCTTACTTGAGGCCAGCAGCTTTCTGCACTTCTGTGAAGTTGGGGCTCAAGACATCCATGTCTATTCCAGCCACGAACAGACAGGCTGCCCACATCTTTTTGTTTGTGTCCTACAAGTGTAAAACAGCATTAGACGTTTACACACTGCTACAGCTGTAAGTGGTTACAATGTTAATGAGTCTTAAAGCTGTGAAGTGGATCAAAACATACGGGCATTTTCTCCGTGGATTCCGAAACTTTCTTCCATATTGACCAGGCGTGATTACAGAGTGAATTTGTCACCTGGAGATCTTTGCAAAGGCTGACGAAATCCACTTCTTTGTCTCTATGCCTGGAGGAATACACCACGGAAAAACAACATACCATGACGTTAAAGCACGGGGTGGGGGGTATGGGTATTTAAACGTGAAACCGAGCTAAGCCATACACAGCTTTCATAAAATTAACAAAAATTATTTAAGAGAGATTAAGATAAATATGACAGCCAAACGTGATAGCTAGTAAATACAACTGAATATCGTTAATATAGCTGGCTAGTAGCAAGCTAGCAATGGCACATTTGCCTTCTTAATAATGCCTGGATAACAGCTAACGTTATCGCAGTGACGTTAACGTTAATGCATATTTTGCATCTCAACGAGAAACGTTTAAAAGCAGACAAGGGAGTTCTCTGTGGTGTTGGTATATTTATATATACATTCAAACCAGAGCATCTATCCATAAAGTTTAACTTCGTGAACGATTATTTAGCTTGCCACAGTCGTCCACGAGCTACATAACGATGCTAGCATGCTAGCGAGCGCTGAAGTAAAAAACAGAATCCGGTGGGACCTTGACAGGACATTCATAACATGGCTTACTAGTATCCATCAAAGATACTATGTCAGACGAGTGAAACAGTACTTACTTAGGCGTGGACACAACAGAGTCATCTGAATTCTTGCTTGGAGACTTTACATTATCTGAACTGGTGACGTTTTGTTTTATTTCCTTGTTCTGTGGCGTCCGCTTCTTAGGAGGCATATTCGTACTATTAATGTTAGATTAAAACAGATGGTTCCTGAATATATTCAGCACTTTATCATACTAGCCGTGAAGCAGAATGTCTGTAGCTGTTTCAATGGAAATGTTGCAGCAGTTGTTGTTGTTGTTGTTGTTGTCTTTGTTGTTGTATGGCGATATTACTAAAGCTGTAAGACACACTGCGTCCTAAAAAACTCTAGTAGTTGTAACACTGAATCCGGAGAATATTCAGCTGATGTCAAACCGCGGGAAAAACGAGAAACGAAACTTCCGTCTTGTGTTCGTCACTTCCGTCGACAAGGTGGCTACGTTCACAGTTCATCACACAGTTGAACATCAGTCATTCGAGCTAAACGCACTGGACATTGAGTTTTTGTTCTTCTAGTTTATTTACGCTGTGAGGGTTGTAAAATACATGGGGAATTCGCAGTTAGGTGTTATTCATAAAATAATGCTGGTCTTAAAAAAACGTTTTCCCTCATTATATTATATCTATTTTGCTACTTGGCTATCATGGATATTTGGTACAGCCCGTTCTATACAGTCTATGTTACAACCATTCAAAGGAATATCAAAGGAGAAGCTACAGTTTCAAAACACAAAATCATCTGTAGGTTAACTTAACTAGCTCTACCTCAGTATCCCCAACCAGAATAGAAACAATCAGAAAATGTTTAATTTTCTCTCAAATGAAGGTAGAACATTATGATGATTATTCTGCTCCATTCTTAGCCGTTCTAATCTGAGCAGAACCATAAAAATTTAACCCATAGACTGTTCTATATACACAGTCTATGACTGAACCAAATAGCAGCATGAATAGAACATGTTTTTCTTGAACGCTCCCCTAACCAGCTGCGTCCCTTGGCAACAAGCGGTGAACTGCCTGAACTGTTAAAACCTATTTTATATAGTTTATGGTTAAAACTGACTTAAGGTCAAACGTGACCATCCATTGCTTCGTCCTTTGCACCGCAAGGTAAACTAAAAAAATCTGACATTTGGACTTTTCGGGATTTTGTAGCAGTGGGCTTGTTACAGTGGGCGTTATTAAAAGATTGGCAGGTAGAGCTGACAATGGCATTACCGCTAATGGGGTACGGCTGGCCAATGTATTCACTTGGCATTCTTTGGGGGGCGGTAGTTTTAAAATTCCCGGTTATTGAACCGCTGCTGCCTATCGTGTAGTTAGCTAACGTTAACCGTCATAGCCAGCCGCTGAGATATGTTTTCTGCCTTAAAGGACTGTAACATGACTTATTTTGAAAAGGATATCAAGTTGTATTGGCTATAAAATTAGCTAACGTTTGCTGGGCACCACGTTCCGTACTAGATTCTACATTTCAACTGAGAGGCTAGCTTCCTATCACAAGATTACAGCGACACTGAACAATTACAATTAACGTTATTTCATCTATAAACTCAATGTTACGTTAGTCAGTTAGCAGAGGTTAATACGCATCATTGCACTTAATCAGGTACGTATGGCGACTGGGCAAATTAACGTTATATCGAGAGCGATACAGATAATCTGGCTGGTTATATTAGGGATGTTGGCAAATCGTGCATCATCCATATAGCTGCTACTATCGTTGTTGAACAGTTTGTGTTTGAGATCCTCTCATCAAAACACTGGCTTAACGTTAGGTCAGCTAGGATGGCTAGCTAACGTTCCCGTTAGCTGATGTGTACCAGTGTGTTAAATCGCTAGCAGTAGCGTTTGAGCTGATGAAATAAAACCCCAGGACAAGTAGGAATTAGTTTGCAAACCAAGACAATGGTAACTGCAATAACGTTATGGTTATCTGATTGTCAGTTAACTGTCATTTGTGTTATGCATACAGCTTACCGACCTGGGATCATTGAGAGCACATTGCTAGCCAGTTAACATCTGAGGTTTAATGTTATCTGTTTTGTTTTCTAATGTTTTGACATTGAACACGGTAGAGGGCATCGTACACGCTTCATTCTTTGTTGTGAAGAGCTCACAGATAGTGTGATCACTTGTAGGCATCTTAGCGCAAAATGCCTGACGTTAACCGTTAGCTTGCTTCTGCTTTTCTTGACGTTTTATGCCAAACGACAGCTGGTTGTTTAGCGTACTTATTTGAGTTAAATCTTAATCATTTGTACATCATAAATGTAACATTAGATAGTTTGTATTCACTTTTTGACTTAATGGATATTCATGACTGGGGTCATCGCTCTTTAGTGATGCCTTTACCATCTGAAATGGAATGGCGTTGTCTTTTACTGTCTATGGTTGTGTCAGGTTACTATTGTCTTATCGGTTCCCAGGAATAGCCATGGAAGTGGGAACTGTCGTGCAGGAAGAGATGAAATTTCGCGGAGTGGAATTCTCCATAAAGACGGAGCTGGAGGAAGGCTTGCTGACGGTGGAGATTTCGGACGTTATGACAGCTGACCAGTGGCGAGGGGAGTTTGATCCTGCCTGTAAGTGAAGACCGTTCAATAAATTAATACAATACCTTACGGCTACTGATCATGCATGGGGCACTTTCAAATTTAGGCCTTTCTGATTCTTACGAATAGTGCTTGGTAAATTATTCATTGGTGTGAGGATATATAAATTTTCTAACGTTGCCAGATTCTTTTTTGATCCAGTGCCCTTCCTTGTGCACATTGTGATGTGCAAAATGGGTTTTTCTCTCATTATCAGATATTGAGGACCTCACGCGCAAGACGGGCAATTTCAAACAGTTTCCCATCTTCTGTAGCATGCTGGAATCTGCAGTCAGCAAGGTTGGTTTAGAAGGAGATAGACACTGACAGACTGATTTACATCAGGGGTGGAGCCAGACATTTGAAACATTGGGGGCTTAGCCCAGTGTCACACACAGGAAAGCTAGGGGGGTCCGGGGGCATGCACCCCCTGCAGAAAATGTTGAAAAATAACCCCTTAAATAATGACTTCTAGTGAATTCTGTGTAAACTAATGGACACATTGAGACTTTAAAAATGTGAGACTCAAGGTATATCTGACTGGCACTTTGGGTCTTTCAAAAGGGGTCTATAGGCATAGCCTATCTGATCAGCAGGCACTTATGGTTATGGTTATGGATTTAGCAGACGCCTTTGTCCAAAGCGACATATAAATACAAAACAACATAATAATATTTAAAAATGACCAGGGAACAGATTAAAATCTAGGTCAAATATAGTAAGGAGAATAGTTGTAGTACACAATAATATCAATTCAATCAATAGCCTAATAAAAAAAGCAATGTAAAAAAGGGGAAAGGCAATAATAAAACAATAATGTCAATTCAATCAATAATATAAAAACAATAACATGCTAAGACTACATTAAGGAGAATATCAATAATAAACAATAATGTCAAATTAATTAACAGCCCAATTAAAATAAAACAACATTATATAAACCATAACACATAAGCGCTTAAACAACTAAGTATATGTTGAATAGGAATGTCTTTAGACCCCTCTTAAACGACCCAAAACTACCACAGGAACGGAGAGCACTGGGCAGTTCATTCCACCAACATGGAACCACTGAAGAAAAGAGTCTGGAATTAGACCCAGTTTTTATGACTGGTCGACACAACATACGCTCACCAGAAGACCGCAGTGGGCGGTTGGGGATGTAAGGCTTGATTATTGAATTAAAATAACTAGGAGCAGATCTAGTTAGTGTCCTATAGGCCAAAGTGAGAGATTTAAATTTAATTCTGGCTACTATAGGGAGCCAATGGAGAGTAACTAGGAGAGGAGTTACATGTGTCCTCTTTGGCTGATTGAAGACCAGGCGTGCTCCAGCATTTTGAATCAGCTGTAATGATCTTGTTACACAAGCGGGTAAGCCAGCTAATAGTGAATTACAATAGTCCAGCTTAGAGATGACCATGGTCTGAACAAGAAGTTGTGTGGAATCTTGTGTCAGATAAGGTCTGATCTTCCTAATGTTGTAAAGCATAAACCGGCATGATTTTGCAATAGAAGCTATATGCTCAGAGAAGTTAAGTCGGTCATCAATTACAACGCCCAAGTTTCGTGCCGATCTAGTTGGGGTCAGTGAAGTTGAGTCAAGCTGGATGTTAATCTGTTGGGGAATAGCTGTTTTAGCTGGAAACACCAAAAACTCTGTTTTTGAGAGATTAAGCTGAAGGTGCCGATCTTTCATCCAGGCTGAAATATCCTTAAGGCATGCAGAAATCCGGTGGGAAACACTAGAGTCATCAGGTGGGAAAGACAGGTAAAGTTGAGTGTCGTCTGCATAACAGTGATAGTCAAATCCATGGGAGCGAATGGTATCACCTAAGGAAGTGGTGTAAATAGAGAAAAGCAAGGGTCCTAATACTGATCCCTGAGGCACACCTGTGGTGAGGGCATGAGACTTAGATACCTGTCCCTGCCAAGACACGTTGAAAGAACGCCCTTTAAGGTAAGATTCAAACCAGTCAAGAGCTTTTCCAGAAATTCCCAGTTCAGATAGTATAGATAGGAGAATGTCATGGTTAACAGTATCAAAGGCTGCAGATAAATCTAGTAGAATTAATACTGATGACTGAGCAGAGGACTTAGCTACTCTCAATGCTTCAGTCACAGACAGAAGAGCAGTTTCAGTAGAATGACCACTCTTGAAACCAGACTGCATAGGGTCTAGTAGATTATTCTGATGAAGAAAGTCACAAACTTGCTTGAAGACCACTTTCTCCAAAACCTTTGACAAGAAAGGAAGAAGGGAGACAGGTCTGTAGTTCTTCACCTCAGTTGGATTAAGTGCACTTTTCTTTAGCAGAGGTGTAACCCTAGCCTGTTTAAAAGAATAAGGAACTATTCCAGAACTGAGAGAAGCATTAAATACATGTGTGACTGCTGGTAGAACAGCGGGTGAGATAGACTGTAGAAGAGTGGACGGGACAGGATCTAATGGGCATGTTGTTGGACGACATCGCTGAAGCAATTGAGAGACTGCTTCCTCATCAAGAGGAGAGAAAGAGTCAAATGATGGGGTCATACTAACACAAGGCAAAGCCCTCCTTATAGGAGCATCAAACTGAGCACTTATTTTAGCAACTTAGTTAATTAAGCGTTTTTTATTAGTTATGGTTTGTATATTATAGGTTAGTATACTATGCTGAGATAACCCTGATGGGATGCTACCTTGTCTCAATACATTTTTACTTTGAACTCTGGCAAGCCTTATGGTCAGGTTTAGCACAGCCCCACACATTGTGAACCCACTTTTTATAATGTTCAATGGAACACATTAATTCAGGGATTGAAGCTCATTTTTCAAAATTTTCAGTGCTTTACATAAGGGGACTAATTCAGTTGGGGAGGGGTGGGATACATATACATTTTACAAACTGAAATCACATTTTCCTTATAGGCCTTACAGGCGTCAATGAGAGAACACTTACACTTACATGATTTTGGTTTCGATTTTCTAATTGGAGTAAGTCTTTGTGACAACACGTCATGATACATTTGATAATGTTTGATCGTTGTTTTGGTACTATGAAGCATCTTTTACGTAATTAATGCGGACTCTAGAAAGTGAAAGTAGCCTAACCTAGGCCTATGCGCTGTGTCTGAGCTGTCTGTGCACGTCCGCAATTGATTACGTTCCTCAAATAGAACACATCAATCTCATGGTATTGTTTGCCCTAAAATGCATGAAACATGCAAATTTAAAATCCCGCCGGTAGCCACGTTACATCTCCGTTTCATATTCGCCTAGGCTACTAGCCTACAATAAATTAATTGAACAAACTCAACTGACAACAGGTAAATCTACTGATTCGGTCATTGAGACTCTATGAATACAGTACAACAAACTATGTCTCTTTTTGAAGTTTATTTTTGTATTCCGGGGTACAGTAGCCTAATTGCCTAATGTCTTGACAATAGTTTTTCTTACCGCTTGCTGTTTAAACTGACTGCGCCGCTCTGAACTTTCCTGCCAGGTTTATGACGTAAACCGCTACATCTTGGTTCTGGCATTGCCTAAACTCATCGTGTGGGAAATCAGATTATCTGTCAATAATGGACTTTGAAAATAAGGGATAGCCTATTTGCTCAGTAATAGTAGCCTACATTTTGTAACATTTATAGAGAAACCAAGGGAAAGTTAAATTAGAAATTAGAATCGTTGGAAATTGAAAACACATACAAAAAAAGATTCGGGGCTTGAGCCCCCGAAGCCACCCCCTCGCTCCGCCAATGATTTACATGACTCTGTACGGTACATATTTTGACACATATGAATGAATGTACACAGTCCCGCTACTGCTTCTAGTCCTCATTGGGTTCTGTGGTTCTTGGTCAAAGTTCTGATTAAAACCCAAACTGTGTTTCCTTCAGAGAAGTGAGGCGGTGGCGCTGGACC
>NW_027468870.1:1818984-1901484 GCF_046254945.1 Alosa pseudoharengus | reverse complement strand
TCCTCTTGCTCTTCTGTCCCGTGTGTGTGTGTGTGAGTACTGACTCCTCTTGCTCTTCTGTCCCGTGTGCGTGCGTGTGCTTTTGATGGCGCGTGACTCCCGCCAAACTGTTTTTGTGTCGGGCACGGTGCGCCTCGTCAGCAGAGCGACCGGTCACTGTCACAAAATATTCTAAAGGTCTCACTCACTCTGGTGAAAATTGGATGAAAGATGCTTTTGACAAGCAACATTTGCAGGAGCAGCATGGATAATAGCTCTAATTAAATAGTAGAGATGCACTTTATTATTCGTAGGGAAGCCCCAATTTCCCAACTACGTAAGGCCCGTCTGGCTGCACGCTACTTGAGCTTGGTTGGTTACCTCTTCCTCAAAATAATGTCAGCTGTGTGGATGTATTTCACCATTCTAACAAGATCTGTATTGAATCTGTACAGCCCAGAATGCACTTGTGACTGGTCCTCCGTTTAACCCAGTTTAACCTAAGCAGAGCGGAGCTCAGCCTACCCAGAGTGCATTGCCTTCTTGTGCTGGTTTGTCTGCATTTACTGCGCTAGTTGGGGAAACAAATAAACAAACTCTTTGGTGGGACGAGTCAGTAGATATGGGTGTGGGGCAGAGCACTATGGGCAAAGATTGTTAAGGCGGAGCAAGATACTTCATCATATGCAGAGCAGAGGCAGCGACTGCTCCATGGAAGTCTATGGGCATAGCTCAGAATTTCACCACATATGCTAAGGTCTTGGTTCTATAGAGTTAGGAATGTGAATTTCGGGCACGTTTTCATGATCCTCAAACCCTTGTGAACATTTCAGGTACATTTTTAGCGTTTTTGAGCATTCCAGTCTGGAGAAAATCAACCTTATATCAGGTGTGCGCCGGTTATTTATGCCGCTGCTGTTGGCCGGTTGCAACGTACGCTCATCAATACGTCATCGACACGCCTCTTTATGCAGACAGGATTCGATCCCCATTTCGCGCCCATAGACATGAACTACGACGAAGTATCTTGCTCCGCCTTAACAATCTTTGCTATGGGTGTGAGGCAGAGCAGAGCTCAAATCAAATCAAAGTTGATTGCCGCAGCCCCATGTTGCTGTGTGGTTGCATGTTGTAAGTGGTGGTCAACCCAAACAGTTCACTTTGTTTCCTGCTGAAGGGCATGTCATGTAGAGGTTCAGATTTAAGATCAAGATGTTCTTCTGTTCACAAAAATATTTGGAAATGGCTGCGCAGACGTCCTCCAAGGCCAAATGGCTTATCTCGCAATGTTAACAGACATACACACACACACACACACACACACACACACACACACACACACCATTTGGATCCGATCCTGAATTTGACAGGTTTGTCCCTGGTCCAACGCAGGGGAAATGGAATTCTGGCCTGGCAGTAAGTTGTGTGTTATCCTGCTGGTAAATAAAGACAAAAAGAAATGAACAAGGAAACAAGCGAAGCACAAGCTCCTCAGTGGAGATGAGCAGCTCCTTAGCCCTGGGAAATGGCACGCGTGCTCTTCACACACACACACACACACACACACACACACACACACACACACACACACACACTAGCCCTGGTGGGAAATGGCACGCGTGCTCTACACACACACACACACACACACACACACACACACACACACACACACACACACACACACACGCACGCACGCACGCACGCACACACACACACACACACACACACACTAGCCCTGGTGGGAAATGGCACGCGTGCTCTTAATCAGCTGTGAGTCACGCCACTCCTCTTTAAGACCCTGGCGTGGGCTCTGGACCTGACACACTGGTTGTGTGTGTGTGTGTGTGTGTGTGTGGGCTCTGCACCAGACTGGTCGTGTGTGGGTGTGGGTTCTTCATCAGAGTGGTCGTGTGTGTGTGTGTGTGTGGGTTCTGCATCAGAGTGGTCGTGTGTGTGTGTGGGCTCTGCATCAGAGTGGTTGTGTGTGTGTGTGTGGGTTCTGCATCAGAGTGGTTGTGTGTGTGTGTGTGTGTGTGTGTGTGTGTGTGTGTGTGGGGGCTCTGCATCAGAGTGGTTGTGTGTGTGTTGCTGTTCTACTGCCCCTGCCACTGTGACTTCAAATCAGATGACATAACTTGTGCAGATCCATCTCTTTGGATATGTAAAAGTAGGCCAGCAGGTCTTATATAATCTTGCTCTGCCAGTGTGTGTGCGAGGAGGATTGTCTGCTTTATGCAGCGCATGACTTGCTTGTAGTGGGGTCATCATGCAATCAAGAGGCTCCAACTGTATGTGACAAAGCTCTTCATTATAGGCCTAGTTATCGATCTCTTGATTATAGGCTTAGTTATTTATATAAAAGTATACCTTGAAAAGTACCAAATAGTTGTGTGGTGTTAGCTTTTAGTGTAGTATGTTTACCGTTTTAGTGTAGTATGTTTACCGTTTTAGTGTATGTTTACCGTTTTAGTGTATGTTTACCGTTTTTGTGTTGTATGTTTACCGTTTTAGTGTATGTTTGCTGTAGTCTGTTTCCGTGGTGTTGTCCACAGGAGGGCGACCCCTCTGTCCGGCGGCTGCGGCGGGTCGCAGGGCGACGTGCAGCTTTGCCGCTCCTCCTCCAGGGAGCGCAGTGTGAGCCGCATGATCGTCAGGGCTCGCTCCGGATCCCGTGAGCGCATCGACGACAGGGGTCGAAGGTCGGAGGAGAGGGGCAGGAGAGCCGATTCCACAGGCCCACGCTCCTACATCGCTCGACCCTCCCCTTCTCCCACAGGTCATCCAGCACTTCATTTCTGACATTTTTACATTTAATCGTGTTTATACTTCTGCAGTTTTCTAATGGTAAAAATGGCTTTGACATGTAATGTAATAAAGGACCCTACTGAAGGATATAAGCTTTACATAACATAAACAAATATAATTGAAACTGTTAAGGCAGACTAGTCCAGTTCAGGTGAGTCTTGTGAGTAAGTAGTAGGTGTGATGGCATCAGCCTGGCTGGGCAGAATAGAAACGGGTGCTCAACTGTGTTTTTGATCCTCTCCTCCTCAGGATCAAGGACTCCCAGGTTCGATCCGACTGCGTTCATCCAGGAGCGACAGCGTCGGCAGAGAGAGGCAGAGCTCAAAAAGTAAGTTCATCTTTTGCTGCTCACTGCAGCTAAAGGACACCGTGAAGAAGCCTAGTGTGAGGCGCTTATGTTTGTTGTTACTAGTGATGTAACGACTAGTAATGGATCTGCTGGATCTGTCTGGATCTGGCTCGCATTCCAACTAGCCAGGGTGTCTGATGCTGTGGTCAGAGTTGTGGTCAGATCTGAGACCGGGTGGAGTGACCGTTCTCTCTCTCCTGTATTTTGTGGGACCAGGGCATTGCAGAAGTCCGTAAACCACGTGCTAAGCGTTATAAGTGCACTGACTCTCAGCCTTTAGCCATTTTAGCCACAACTAGCGGCATACAGTACGAACTGTTGTTTTGTTAATAGTTGTCCAGTTGATGAAGCCCTTACTGTGGACTGACTCTACTGTGGACTGCCCCCTACTGCCCTTACTGCCCCTACTGCCCCTACTGTGGACTGCCCCTACTGCCCTTACTGCCCCTACTGCCCCTACTGTGGACTGCCCTTACTGCCCCTACTGCCCTTACTGCCCCTACTGTGGACTGCCCTTACTGCCCCTACTGCCCTTACTGCCCCTACTGTGGACTGCCCTTACTGCCCCTACTGCCCTTACTGCCCCTACTGCCCTTACTGCCCTTACTGCCCCTACTGCCCTTACTGTGGACTGCCCCTACTGCCCTTACTGCCGACTGCCCCTACTGCCCTGAGCACCATCTTGTGCCGTGTGTGTCCAGTCAGCGTAAGGTCCGGCGGGACATGCTGGCGTCTCCGTTGCTGGTGGAGCGCGGTCGCTCTCGCTCGCGGGAGCTCGGCGTCCAGCTGGTGCGGACGGGCAGTGGTGGGCGGGGGCGGAGCCTCTCGGCGGAGAGCCGCAGGAGCCAGCGTTCCTCGGGGAGCTCCATCACCGAGCTGGACGAGCTGGCCAAACCCCTGGCATCACGGTCAGTGCCCCTCAGCGGACATCTCTACTGCAGGGATGTGCTCAGAGTTGCTGAGATCTCTTCCTTCCTTCATTTCTTTCTTTCTCTCCCTCTTTCTTCTTCACCCTGCATTCTGTTTCTTTCTACACGGCATGAGAGAAACACGAGTGGTCCAGGGGTTAGATTTGTCTGCCATAAAAACAAATACATTTCAACCTAACTCAAAACATTTTATTTATAGACCATTTCTGTACCACTATATAATTAAAAAATAAAAACGATAATAATATGTTTATGTTTTGCATGATGAACGTAAATAGCATGGACACCATAGGGTCATTTCATTTCACAAGTGAAGCGACTAGAAGGAACTGAGCAGCTTTAAGCAGATCTAGGCCAGTCCTGCGCTGCTTTAAGCAGATCTAGGCCAGTCCTGCGCAGCTTTAAGCAGATCTAGGCCAGTCCTGCGCAGCTTTAAGCAGATCTAGGCCAGTCCTGCGCAGCCTGCACTGGGCCCTGTGCTCCTCGCGCTGGCTCTGCCTCCCCCAGTGTGAGCATATGGCACATGTGCTCATTTGGATGCGTTTTGGCTCCATGTCTCGGGAACAGAAGGCAACTGCAGGCTGTGCTGCCATGATGCAGTCGTGCTTTTCACGGTCATCGCTTTTGCTCTGTCTGCTCTGTGTGATCAGGGTGAACTTGTGTTAAAACCACATATCAGTCATGTGTCATACGTGTGATCAGGGTGAACTTGTGTTAAAACCGCATATCAGTCATGTGTCATACGTGTGATCAGGGTGAACTTGTGTTAAAACCGCATATCAGTCATGTGTCATACGTGTGATCAGGGTGAACTTGTGTTAAAACCGCATATCAGTCATGTGTCATACGTGTGATCAGGGTGAACTTCATGTTTCATACGTGTGCTATTATGGTCTTTTCTTTCAGTGGGAGAAAAGTCATCTACAACGGTCCCTCCTCGGTAAGTAGAGAGCACTGTTATTTTCTTCTTATTTATTTATTTATTTAATAAGAGGGCTGCCTTTATTTTGATATCTAGTGAAGGAACAGGAAGTGACAGGAAAGGAATGGGAGAGCGAGACTGGGAGAGGGATGGGGAATGTCCTGGGCTTGGATTTGGACCTGGCTTCCTGTTGGCACCTGACCAGTACAGAAACTATTGACCTGAAGACTTTGTTGAGTCCACTGATCATTGTGTAGGAGGTCATGTGTTGCTCCATCCCTTCACAGATGAGAGGCAGACATCTGACCAAGAAGCCCATGTGTAGCACACCAACCCGGAGGATGAGGATGAATGACCGAGGTTTTGCATGATTTTATTTATTTTATATTTATATTTACCTGTTTATTTGTTTGTTGTTTGTTTATCATCTTATTGGCCTCAAATGTGTAACTCCATGCAAGTGTTCCATCACATCCATAACTCTCGTCATTTGATTTTGTTTCTGAAATAAAATGTAAATGATGCCCATCAAGGTGCAATACAGGCCACAGGGACGGCCTAGAATAGACATTTGCATGTGACTGCTCATCGCTGTCCTCCTGTAATGATGCAGGTGTGTGTGTGTGTGTGTGTGTGTGTGTGTGTGTGTGTGTGTGTGTGTGTGTGTGTGTGTGTGTGTGTGTGTGTGTGTGTGTGTGTGTGTGTGTGTGTGTGTGTGTGTGTGTGTGTGTGTGTGCTGCAGAGAGAGAGAGAAGTGGTGTGTGTGTGTGTTTATGCTGCAGAGAGAGAGAGAAGTGGTGTGTGTGTGTGTTTATGCTGCAGAGAGAGAGAAGGTGTGTGTGTGTGTGCTGCGTGTGCTGCAGAGAGAGAGAGAAGTGGTGTGTGTGTGTTTATGCTGCAGAGAGAGAGAAGGTGTGTGTGTGTTGCAGAGAGAGAGAAGCTGCTAAATGAAATAGACATTTGCATTGAATTGCTCATGGTTGTGTAATGATGCAGGATACAGATGCGGTGCAGAGTGTTTATCCTGCTGTGTGTGCATCTGTCTCTCTCTCTGTGTGTCAGAAACATCCATTGACACCGGGGCAGACCTATCGGAGATTGACGCTCGACTTCAGGCCTTGCAGGACTACATGCGAGAGCTGGACACTGGACATTGATGTTTTTAAACGTACATTCCCTGCAGGACTATGTGCGGGAGCTGGACATTGATGTTTTTAAACGTACATTCCCTGTGTGCACTAAGCTACTGTTGTGGTGGAGGAGGAGGAGGACTGTTACCACATGGTGAAGAAGATGGTGGTGGTGGTGGTGGTGGTGGTGGTGGTGGTGGTGGAGGAGGAGGAGGAGGAGGAGGAGGAGGAGGACTGTTACCACATGG
The DNA here is from genome assembly GCF_046254945.1 of Alosa pseudoharengus. NCBI lineage: Eukaryota > Metazoa > Chordata > Actinopteri > Clupeiformes > Clupeidae > Alosa > Alosa pseudoharengus. The sequence continues at coordinate 1,895,122 of NW_027468870.1, read as the reverse complement.
TGAAGTACATGTTGATTTTGACGTGTACGTCCTGAGAAGGTGTAGCGTAGGCCAAACCCTTGTTTACCCTAGTTTATATGAACTGCCCCTGCAGCTGGGCTCTTGTTCCTAATGAGGAGATGAAGCCACTGTTGCCACGGACACCTTTATGACACGGGACCATATTTCCCCCCAAAGCCTAACCTCAGAATATGTTGACATTGACAATCACTTAGTGCATGGTGACAGTGACGGCCATGTGTGCTGTCTGTTTGGCACTTTGAACATGTAAATATCTTTTTATTTGAATCGTTTCAGTTTTTCTCTTTGTCAAAGATTTTGAGCGGTGTTTTTATATAAATTACATTGTGTCTGAGTCTCTTTTTAATCATATTTTCAAATAGGTATTTTGCTTCAGTGGAAAAAGATGTGACAAAATGTGAATCACCTCACTGGCAATCCCACTGCGATTTCTTTATCTAAAGGGCCCAGGACGATAGCTTATTTATAAAACCTCACTACGATTCCTTTATCTTAAGGAGCCAAGACGATAGCTTAATTTATAGAACATTTTTACGATTCCTTTATCTAAAGGGGACGAGACGATAGCTTATTTATAGAACCTCCCTGGCAATCCCACTATAGAATAGAATAGAATAGGTTCTGTGCTCTGTGGGGGCCAGGTCGTTGGTGTTTGCTCTGAGCACAGACGCAGGCTCCACTTCAGTTAACTCAAAGGGGGTGAAAAAGTGGTTGATTCCTTTATCTAAAATAGCCAAGACGATAGCTTATTTTATAGAATCTCACTGTAGAATAGAATAGTACCCTTCTTACACGTCTGGGCCTTATCAGGTATGAATCTGTTACATGTCTGGGCCTTATCAGGTATGAATCTGTTATGCTGTCCTGTCCCCACACAATTACAAATACTTGCAGTTACTACAAGTTGGTGTCTTTCCTAGACAGACTATGATTAAAAAAAATCTAATTTGAGAGTGAAATATTTGACTCACTCATATAAACGGAAAACAATAGATTGAACGCAATAAAATAGATTGAAGTGATTGAAATATCATATGGCCTCCCCTTATAGTTTATTTCCTGTGTCGAAATATCACCTTCCCAATACGTTTTATTAAATAGCTGTGATCATCGAGTAAACGAAAGAGTAGGATACAAAGTTACAAAATGATTGCTACGTGAGGAAAGCCAAGAAAGTGTTCAATCCTTCAACGAACGGTTAATATCATCTGCTCCTTTAAAAGAGGAGGTCTGTTGTGTCGTCAACATCTGTGTTTGTCACATGTTTAGCCAATCATTCCTCGCGGACAACTATGCTAGCTGACCCTGCGCGTCATCACAACGAGTGTGGCTATCTCATTGTCAGACACAAATATGGCCCACTTTTCGCGATCTAAAGAGTATTAAACTGGAAACCCGTGCAAGTGTAACCTTTGCAGAATTGAACATTCATGACCGGACAATAACCATATCTGGACTTCTCCACTGCTGGTGCGTCTGACTGAACATCAAACCTCGAGAGTCCCTGGGTGCAAGGTGCAAGCAACGTGAGTGGGCGAGCCCCTAACGTTACCATTCTATACCCTCAACTAGCTAACCTGAGATTACGGCCTCATTGTAAATATTTGAAATAACCACAATTAAGGACGAGGGTTTATTGTCCAAATAGTGTATGCGTTTTTTTGCGAGAAAATACCGAAATACCAGATGACAAAGGCGCCCGTCAGTCAAGCCCCTTGCCAGAGTATGGGGGAGAACAATCACGGCTCTCTCAATGAACTCGTGGAACCCGTGACCCGATTGAAACACCAAAACGTTAGGTGCTCAGCGGTGCCTGCTGTCCCTCAGTTAGTGGTGACATGTGAGCCAACCCCCAGCCGAACTGAGCACAAGACCACAAAGACTAGCGCCTTATCGTTTTGCTCACACCCCGACGAGGAATCTGTTTGTTCCGACAGTGGTATTGGCGGATCGCCCGCTCCATCGCTCTTTTATCGCAAGCTGTCCAATTCCTCCTCGACGGTGTTGTCACCTGCTTCGTCTTTTGAGGAATATGATGAAGATTTCAGTGAACCTTGCTCCGCAGTGACACACAACAGTCAGACAGACGTCGGTTCAGACACCAAGGTGAGTGGTCTACTCGGTCAACACCTGTTTTAACTACCTAAATTGTTAGATGATTTTAATGTTTGAGAGTCACAGTGTAGTGTGTGATAGATATCAGTGGCCGAGTTACAAGGACCTCTAACCTAGACTACTTGTTGCACCAACTTTCAAAAAATGTCAATCCAGCTAACTTGAATTTTCCCTTGAGGATCAATAAAGTATCTATCATCTATCTATCTATCATCTACAGATCCTGCACATCTCTCTCTGTTATGGGTCAGATGATACATGGGATAACATGTTGCGTTTTGGTTCTAGCCCTCTCACTTAATTCACAAAGGCCTAAATGGTTTGGCATGATATTGCAACTTGAACCCACGTACCAGGTAGAACATTTAAATAGGCCCTCGGGTTCCTGTGAATGATTGTGGTGGAAGCCTACTGCATGCAAGCGGACACGTCCCTTGTATGGTGTTTCAGTCTTGGTTAAACCAGTGAGCCCCCCTCCCTCCACACACACACACAGTCAGAGAGAGACAGACAGGGAAGAGTTGTGCCCAGAGGGAGGAAGGTATGGTATGGTATGGAAGGAGGGTGGGACACTGAGGCACAGCTGTCCTTGCTGCTCTCCATTGTGTTGCTGGACAATGCAGTACTGAGCAAAGTTTTGACCGGGAAAAGCAGTGATTGTGTGAATTATTAGCCACTGTTTAAAGAACAGGAGCACAAAAAACAATGGTCATAGGTTAAATAGAGATGGCTGTTAATAGGCTGTCTACAGGTTTGGACCATGTCGCATGGTACAGAAAGCCTGTAGGTCAGCCTAGTGGACATTTCCACAAACATTTATTTGATTTCTCTTATTTGGATCAACACACTGTTATATTTCATTCATAAAAAACCTCAGCCATGTCATGCGTTAATCTTTGTTTGGAAACAGCCATCATAGAAATGATAAGAATATTAGCTATTTGATAATGAGCTAATTATTAGTGTGTTGTGGAAAGGAGGGATTGTGCAACAGGCCTAGTTTCCAGGCCTAGTTTCCCGTGCTGCCTCCACCATGTCTTCCCTGTTAATGTTTCCCGAGTCGTCGTGCAGGATCAGCGGTCAGGTGGCGCTGGCTGGGCTTGCTGATGCAGTTCAGCATGGTGGTCAATGATTGGCATCAGAAACAGTGTGTTTCGCGTTTAGTAGCCCTCTGAGGTGGCCCTGGAGATGTCAGGGAGTTTACTCACGGGAGGAGATGAGGCCAGAGTGAGCTGGGCACGTAGTCAGGGCAGTCATGAGAGGGCACATAGTCATGAGAGGGCACATAGTCATGAGAGGGCACATAGTCATGAGAGGGCACGTAGTCATGAGAGGGCACATAGTCATGAGAGGGCACGTAGTCATGAGAGGGCATGTAGTCATGAGAGGGCACATAGTCATGAGAGGGCATGTAGTCATGAGAGGGCACGTAGTCATGAGAGGGCACATAGTCATGAGAGGGCACGTAGTCATGAGAGGGCATGTAGTCATGAGAGGGCATGTAGTCATGAGAGGGCATGTAGTCAGGGCAGTCATGAGAGGGCACATAGTCAGGGCAGTCATGAGAGGGCACATAGTCAGGGCAGTCATGAGAGGGCACATAGTCAGGGCAGTCATGTGAGGGCATATAGTCATGAGAGGGCACATAGTCAGGGCAGTCATGAGAGGGCACATAGTCAGGGCAGTCATGTGAGGGCATATAGTCATGAGAGGGCACATAGTCAGGGCAGTCATGAGAGGGCACATAGTCAGGGCAGTCATGAGAGGGCACATAGTCAGGGCAGTCATGTGAGGGCATATAGTCATGAGAGGGCACATAGTCAGGGCAGTCATGAGAGGGCACATAGTCAGGGCAGTCATGTGAGGGCATATAGTCATGAGAGGGCACATAGTCAGGGCAGTCATGAGAGGGCACATAGTCAGGGCAGTCATGTGAGGGCATATAGTCATGAGAGGGCACATAGTCAGGGCAGTCATGAGAGGGCACATAGTCAGGGCAGTCATGAGAGGGCACATAGTCAGGGCAGTCATGAGAGGGCACATAGTCAGGGCAGTCATGAGAGGGCACATAGTCAGGGCAGTCTTAAGACTCGTACTGTCTGATAGAACATAGAATGTTGAAGAGTTATTTTTGCCTCCAGAGCACGGGAGGGAGAGAGCTCATTTGATTTGACTGTTAAGATGAATAAAAAGATGAACCTTTCTCTAGAAGTGGCGTATTGCATCTTTAAGAGGCTTTATGTGTGTTATAAAAGCTGGTATTATGTGGCCACCCAGGTGACTGTGTAATTTGTCTGTGTGCAGAATGATCTTCTGAAGCCCCGGAACATGGTGAACTCCTCTCCTCTCCCAGGGCCTCTCAAAGCTGCCTCCTCCTGGGTACAGGTGGTCGGCCATGCAGGTGGGTCTCTGTCTCACACACATGCTTTTAGGAGCAACTCAGACATATACATACATACATACATATACACATACATACATACATACATACATACATATATACAGTATACCGGTGTATATATATATGTGTGTGTATATATATACTGTATATTATTGTATATGTTATTTTGTTATCGTTGTTTAAACAAAACAAAAAAAAGTCACTGTGGCGATGACCTTGACTATCATGGGATCACCCGAACCCTAAGCATTGACTATCATGGGATCACTTTGTGAGAACTGTGTGTACTTCCTACACTTAGCAAAGACACAGAAAATTTTTCATTTAATACAGCTAACATGTTACTAGTGTCCAAGCATCTCTGTTCACCCGGCTGCTCTCTCTCTCCTCTCTTCTCTCTCTCTCTCTCTCTGTCTCTCTCTCTCTCTCTCCTTTCTGTCCGGCTGCTCTCTCTCTCCTCTCTCTCTCTCCTCTCTCTCTCCTTTCTGTCCGGCTGCTCTCTCTCTCTCTCTCTCTCTCTCTCTTTCCCTCTCTCTCTCTCTCTCTCTCTCCTCTCGGTCCTCTCGGTCCGGCTCCAAAGGAAACTTCCGGACCGGTCCAGACGGGAAGCTGCTGAAGAAGTTCTGTGAGCTGGAGCAGCGATGTCTGCAGGAGCTGATGGCCGACACGCTGCGGCCGTATGTGCCCGGTTACTACGGCGTCACACAGCAGGACCGGCAGGACTACAACACTATGGACAACCTGCTGGCCGGCTTCCACTCCCCCTGCATCATGGACTGCAAGATGGGCTCCAGGTGAGAAACTACTAGTAGTAGTAGTAGCAGCAGTACCAGTAGTAGCATCATGGACTGCAAGATGGGCTCCAGATGATGCACCCTTTGTTTGTTGCAATCGTCATAGAAACTAGTAGTAGTAGCAGTAGTAGTAGTAGTAGTATAGTAGTAGTAGTAGTTGTAGTAGTAGCAGTACCAGTAGTAGTAGTAGTATAGTAGTAGTAGTAGTTGTAGTAGTAGCAGTACCAGTAGTAGTAATAGTAGCAGTAGCAGTAGTAGCAGTTGATCACTAGCTAGAATCACAAGATGGTAGAAACCACACAGATCCCAAGTAGCCATAGACATGTTGTAGATTTAAAGTCCCACAGATCCCAAGTAGCCATAGACATGTTGTAGATTTAAAGTCCCATTAAAGAGGCCGTATCATGTCCCATCAGCTGTCTGTTCAGGAGTAAGGTAGATCTCCATTTCTCTTATTTGACTGCTGTCAGCCATGAAGCTCATGAAGTGCCAGGATGTGTACGCCTGCCAGTCTACCTCTGATTTAGTTTGCAACTTATTAGTGCTCCAGTGCAACAAGCCTGGTGCTCTCACAGTGGCACAATGGAGGAAGAGTCTTTGAGTGAGTGCTTCAAATGTTGTGATTGTCCCCACACACACACACACGTGCTCAGGACATACCTGGAGGAGGACTTGCGTAGGGCCAGAGAGAGCCCTCAGCCCCGTAAGGACATGTACGAGAAGATGGTGGCGGTGGACCCTGCGGCGCCGACCGCTGAGGAGCGTGTGCAGCAGGCCGTGCTCAAGACCCGCTACATGCAGTGGAGAGAGAGCCTCAGCTCCACACACACACTGGGCTTCCGCATCGAGGGCATCCAGGTGGGTCAGCCAGGGGGCGTCTGGGGAGCGCTCATATTCCTTCAACAGAGGTGACCGCTCATGGCGAACATGTTTGTCTGAACAGATACATTTGTACGATTTGGTGTAAACATTCTATCTCAACGGTAACTTTCTGTCCAACTCCCAACATGTTTGTGGAGAACTACTTCCTCAACTGTTTGCAAACAACTCAAGGGAAACAGAAAATGGATTGCAAACGTTTGTGAACGTTCGCCAATGTTTGCAAATTTGAACAGTTCTCAGGCTCTTTCTGTGTTTCCGTTGGCATGGCATTGCTTGGTAGGGTAACCTGTTGGCGTTGGCATGGCATTGCTTGGTAGGGTAACCTGTTGGCGTTGGCATGGCATTGCTTGGTAGGGTAACCTGTTGGCGTTGGCATGGCATTGCTTGGTAGGGTAACCTGTTGGCGTTGGCATGGCATTGCTTGGTAGGGTAACCTGTTGGCATTTGCATGGCATTGCTTGGTAGGGTAACCTGTTGGCGTTGGCATGGCATTGCTTGGTAGGGTAACCTGTTGGCGTTGGCATGGCATTGCTTGGTAGGGTAACCTGTTGGCGTTTGCATGGCATTGCTTGGTAGGGTAACCTGTTGGCGTTGGCATGGCATTGCTTGGTAGGGTAACCTGTTGGCGTTGGCATGGCATTGCTTGGTAGGGTAACCTGTTGGCGGTCTTTTGTGTGTGTACAACAGAAAGCCAATACTCTTAATCTGCTTGAATGCTTGAGTTGTTCAGGAATGTGTGGACAGGAAGCTTTGTCTTTGCCCAGTTTAATTTCTTTTTTGGCCTTTGAGTAATCTGAGGAGCAAAGTCACTTGATGAACAGAGTAGTCCACTCTTGGGGCAGAAAGAAACCTGACCAGGTGGCGCTGATGGCCTGTGTGTGTGCAGTGGCTACATTCTTAATCTGATCAGGGCGAGTTGCTTAGGAATGTGGCGAATGTAAACACTACGGCAGGACACAACAGTGAAAGCTAAAAACTAATCCCTGCATGAAACGGACAGATGCTGTCTAGGATGTCTATTGTGGCCTGATTTCCCCACCTTGGGATGCCCTCAGTCATGTGTTTTTTATTGTGTGTTTGTGTGTGTATGTGTGTGTTCCCAGAAGGCAAATGGTACGTGTAACACAAACTTCAAGAAAACGAAATGCAAGGAACAAGTGATCCAGGCCCTGGAGGATTTTGTGGACAAGAGTATCCCCATTCTGGTGCGTGAGGAGGAGGAGGAGGAGGTGGAGGAGCAGGAGGAGGAGGAGGAGGTGGAGGAGGAGGAGGAGGATTTCTTTGTGATGTTGTAGAGAGAGCCAAAAGACAAAGCTTAATGCTTGAGTTTCACAAGAGCAGTTTCCACTAGCAGAGCTACCTCCAATCCCCTTCAGTGTAACCTGTTAGATTCTAATATGCATTAGATTTCCAAATGAATTCAAATAGAGTGCAATGCATATGAGAGAGTTATATAATAGATGTGATGTATAATAGAGTACAATGCAATGAAAACAGCGTTTTTTTACATGTGCGTAGAATAGATGTTGGGGCTCTAGAATATGTGGATGTGAAGTATGATAGATAGATAGATAGATAGATAGATGTTGGCCTTATAGCAGTGTGTATGATTGTGAAGTATTTGCGCAGGCATGCAAACTCTTCACCTTTCGGCGAAATTCGCCGTTTTGAATCCAAAATGACTGACTAACGTGGTTTGTGCAGAACCGATGAGAAAATATTTAGGGGGGGGGGGGTCAACGTGAGCTGAGTTTACTATTGTGCGGACGCAAACACATCTTGGTGTTACCAGAGCGCCATTAAAAATTTCAGCAACGAATGTTAGGCTATGTGCGTTTACTAAACATCAGTGGAAGCTTGCTGCTGCAGAGGCAACGTGAACAGAACGCTCGCAGATAGGCCTAGATGCGTCTGAAATGTCAGCTGGAATGTGAGCACGGCGAGGAGAGGTGCCTAGAGATGTCACAGGTGGACTAGTTGAAACTTTCAACTTCTGTTAGCAAAAGACGTTGAGATTAGTGTAGCAACGTAGCATTGGCGGTTTTGTTTTAATGTTTTTAAAGTTAGCGATATGAGACAGAAATATAGACACAACGAGTTAATTTGATGAATAGGTTACGTGCTGTATTTGGTCTAAATCGGCAAAATGTGAAGCAAATACACAGACCTTTTCAGTATAGCAAAGGCTAATGTGAATAACCTAAAGAGTTAAATGTCTCCTAAACTGTGCTGTGCAAAACGTTTAACTCTTTAATTATTCACATTTAACTCTTTAATTATTCACATTAGCCTTTGCTATACTGATCTTTGCCATACTGATCTTGCTCAGAGACAAAATCAGTGTTGATTGACATGTCTTTAAGAAACGTTCAGTGACCTGATCAGAAGTAGCCTGTGCCTATAGGGTAGGCTACAGTTTAACAAGTAGTGTGAACACTATTCACACAACACAACTTTATTGGTTGGTTAAACAAACTAACTAGCACAATGCCACAATCTGTAAGTAACCTAGGCTGCAGGATAACACTTGTTATGAAACAGTGTGCCATTCACAACACACCCACCCCCCTCTCCCCCAACATTATAAATCAATTGCACCATATTGCTATGTAGCATAGTAATGTTATACACCATTTGAAAGCTTGGACACTTGGGAATCCATATATGACAACCTTTTTCATGTGCAATCTGTATAGGGCTTTACATTGTCAAATGAATCTTACTATGTCTCAATTAAATTGTATCAAATTGCCCTCCTCCCCCTCCGGTGCTTCCCTACCTAGCTGCAGTGTGTATCCTTATCAATAAGATAGATGCAGCAAATTGGGTATTGAAATAGTCACAGGAATCCATATTTTTATCCATTGTTTTATCCAATATTTGTTGTGCAGATGTATAATCCATCTTATCCACACCCATTGAACCAACAAAGAAAATGCAAAGACATTTCTGTAATTATTCCATAGTGTAGTCATTCCATCAGAACCTCTGACAAACAATCCAAATAGTCCAGAAACCACACAGTAAGGCCTTTATTGTCAGTATGCAATTTGGGTAACCAAAAGTCCTATGGGGAGTTTCCATTGGGCATTTTACAAAACACATGAGCATATCTTAGCAAATAATGGTCTAAATGACAAATTTTTCATTTTATTTTGATCTACTTTTGCACACGGCTTCACAAGACCTGGTCTAGACACAAAAATGCCCATTCCATAGGAAGTTAAAACATTTCAAATCGATTTTACAAATTAGTCTAGTCTACCCTATTTTATATAATGTTAGTCTGAAATAGTGTGTGTCTCAAGCAAGTTTCACATGGTTTGGTTCAACAAATATTCAAACTTATCATCTTTATTCTAATACTATGCCTACTATGTCTTCATGTCCAATAGGCCTGAAATCTTCAGAAATGTCTGAACTTCAGGCACAGAGAAAGAAAGAAAGAAAACTCATGTAGATTGCTTAGGAGGAGAGGAGGGCCATGCTGAAGCATGCTGCCAAACAGTGCAACGGGCCCCTCACACTTAAGGAGAAATAGGAGAAGAAGACACTTTTTTTATATTCACTTATTTTTATCATACATATGATATTTTTGGCCACAACAAATTTTTTAGTGATTTTATAGTTTGTTTTCTTTGTAAATCTTTGGTTTCGGGCCATTTCATACTCCGTGGAAGCTATGCACTATTGTCACTTCGCGTGCCCTTCTCACCTTTTTCACCCCTGACCAGTTTGCATGCCTGATTTAGCGTCTTAAGTATTTAGCGTCTTAAGTATTTAGCGTGTGAAGTATTTAGCATGTGAAGTATTTAGCATGTGTAGATGCTAGGGCGCTATAGCAGTGTGTGTGTGATTATGAGATCACCACAGTTAAGAGTGTGTGGTGCCTTGGGTCTGTGGTCAGACTGGGTGGACAGATCACCCCAGTTTTCCCCAGGCAAAGGGGCTGCGCTCTCCTCCTGAATCATAAGAAAACACTTTATTTCTCCTACTGTCTCATGCACTGGCTGCACCAGGAGATTCCTAACAGTCTCCCTCTCTTCCTCTCTCTTTCTCTTCCTCTCTCCCTCTCTCTCTCCCCTTCTCCCTCTCTTCCTCTCTCTTTCCCCTTCTCCCTCTTCCTCTGTTCCTCTCTCTCTCTCTCTTCCTCCCCTTCTCTCTCCCTCCCTCTCTGCAGAGGAGTTACCTGAAGCGTCTGGAAGAGTTGCGGCAAGTGCTTGAAAACTCTGCCTTCTTCCGATCACACGAGGTGAGCTTTTGATCCGAGTGTTTTCCAAGTCTGTCTGTATATATGTCATGCGTGTGTTTGTTTGTTTGTTTGTTTGTTTGTGGCCATTTTGTAGCGTGCTCTTCCCTCGCCCCGCAGGTGGTGGGCAGCTCCCTGCTGTTCGTACACGACCGGACGGGCAAGGCCGGCGTGTGGATGATCGACTTCGGCAAGACGCTGCCCGTGCCCCCTCCCCTCACGCTGGACCACCGGACGCCGTGGCGGGAGGGTAACCGCGAGGACGGCTATCTCTGGGGCCTGGACAACTTCATAGCCATGCTGACCACCATGATGACCACCGTGCTGTCTGCCTGCGCAGAGTGAACAGGACCCAGGTGCGGTCACAGGATGGGGGGGGGGGGGTTTGGGACCATGAAGCCTTTTTTAGAACACAGACTGTTAAATATGGTGCAGCTCATAACGTGAGTGTGTGGATTGTGAATGGGTGCAGTGTTTTCAGATACTCATTGCATTGCATTGCATTGTGACAAAAGTGGACGCCCAATGACATCAGATCTGTGTGTGCAGCGAATGCAAAGGCAAAGTCTAGACTACTTTTAGTGGCTTATTATCTTAGTCCAGCTGACTCTTTTAGTCCATTTTATCTCTGAATTTGTACTCCGTTGATATGCAAATAATGAATTTGACAAAGAAAAGGGCTGTGTGATAAACATATATATTTTTTTTTTTTCATGACAAACTTTTTTTTTTTCATGACATGCAACCAAAAACTGTGACCATTTATGCAAAATGATAATGCACAAATATCATGTCTTTGTATATCCTTTTACATGAGCCTAGTGTAATATGGGCTCTTTAGTGGGTAGAGGGACTTTGCCTGTCAACATTCCAGCTTGATTGGTTTTTCACATTTGGACGTGCTGATGTGTACATGTGAGCTGGACGTTTTGCTTCATCCATAATACTGCTCTTACTACTCCTGCTTGACCTGTGCCCCCTGGCCCTTTGGTCAACCAGTCAGAGATGCTATGAGCAGATCAAAAGCACAAAAGAGTTTCACACAGTGGATTTGAAGTGGTGTTCACTACTGTATCAACTCAATAAATATCCACTAAGATTTGAAGGACTCTGTGTTTGGGGATTACTGCATTAGGCTCTTATCTTATCTGTTGTCATTGTCTTGTGAACGCAGACTGTTTAAAATAGTTTACCAATTAAGATTAAGAATTTCAGTATGTCTTATTGCCAAAGAGAGAAACTTGTTATATTTGCATGCTTTCTTTCCTTTTGTCAACTAAAGCATTATGAAGAATGAAATTGAATATATTTAAAAGTAGGAGGAAAAAAACTACAAATCAAAATACAAAACATTTGAAAGATTGTTTTCCTTTCCTAAGCCTGAACATGGGAGCCTTTGGGGTTGATTTTGGGCAGCGTGATCCTGCCCGTCTGGCTGAGCTGGGCATCGTCCGCTCTGACCCAGTCCATCTCCAGTCTGCCGTACTTCAGCTGCCCGCGGGGCTGCAGGGGGAAGTGGCCGAGGCGCCAGGGCAGAGGAAGTTGGTGTTGAAACCTCGTCACGGGGCCCCAGCTGGTGTCCGTCATCTCTGTGCTCTGCGCCCCCCTCTCACCCAGTGGGCCCTGGCACGCTGGCCGGGGGAGGAGCCGTGGGAGCGTCCGGCTCGCGTCACGGGCCTGCAGCGCGAGCGGCCATGCACACAGCGATGCCGCCGCCCGCGCCGCCTTCTGGGAGCGGAACCCGTGCAGCGAGATGAGCTTGTGCAGGCTCTCCCTCCAGTGGGGGTCAGTGTCCCCGGGGACCGTGGCGCGTGGCGTGGCGTGGTCACCGGGCTCCTCAGCGGCGAGGGCAGCACGCCGCGAGAGATGACCGGGCTGCTGGGAGATACGCTGAGCATGCTGGGAGATACGCCGACCATGCTGGGAGATACGCTGAGCATGCTGGGAGATTTGCTGGGAGATACGCTGAGCATGCTGGGAGATTTGCTGGGGGTGCTGGGAAAATTGCAGAGGATGCTGGGTCATGTGCCGAGAATGCTTGTGCATGCGCTGAGGATGCTGGGAACTGTAATGAGGATGCTGGGAAATGTAGTCATGATGCTCAGAGACGTAGTGAGGATGTTGTGAGATGTGCTCAGGATCCTGGGAGATGTAGCGGAAGTACTGGGAAACATGCTGAGGATGCTGGGAAATTAGGTCCTGGGGTTTAGAGATGAGCGTGTCAAGCTTGGTGATTGGCTGGGGTTTAGAGATGAGCGTGTCGAGCTTGGTGATTGGCTGGGGTTTAGAGATGAGCTTGTGGGGCTTGGTGATTGGCAGGGAGCCACCATCTTCACCTCCAAAGGGCACCTTCTCTGAGGACATCTCTTGGCTGACCAGGGAGCCCAGGCCAGAGTCACTGGGCAGAAGGTGTGGCTCGTATTTTTCCACTGTAGGATATGTAGCTACGTCGTGTTTGCGAGATTTTCTAAACGCATACAGTAATGGGTCATTAGGTGATGGGCCTGCCCGCTCCAGATCAATGAGATTCTCCTTTTTAGATCGGGGTTTGACGGCACGTTTTTTCTGGCGTGCAGGCTCAGGAGTGTGATGGAATGTCGCCCTGTCGAACATGCCAGTCTGTATTTGAGTCTGTTTCGCTTCAATGTCACGGAGGTTCTCTTGTTCTTTAGAGACTTTAGCAGTTCCATCGGCCACTTTGGAGGATCGGCGGACCTTTTGTGAGTCTAGGCAGAAACAAGTAAGCAGATTTATTCATGTAAAATTCAGCATAAAACAGAAAATACAAAGAAAATAAAAGCAATAAAAAGAAACTTACCGTTGTAGTCTAATGACATCCACTTAACGTTGTGTTGCTGGAATTCAGACTTAATTGAGGAGGAACAACGGCTTTTGCCCGTCATGTCTAAGAACAATAACATTTTATAAACAAAACATAATTATCAACAATTACAGTGACTATTACCTTAGTTTACCCTATTAATGGACAACTGCGCCATTGGCAGAATCTTCTGCATATTCATCTTTCATATCATCTTTAAAAAGTGAAAACATACTGTGCTATGTATTAGAACTGACCTTTGCTTTTTCTCCGCTGTTTTGTAGCTTTGTGTGAAGTTTCATCATGATCTCCTGAAGTTTCAACATTCTCCTTCAGTGCCAAGTCGTCAGAGAGTTGATCAAGAAAGGGCTCCAATGTGGTCATGCTTAAATGATCAATTGCATACCGATTCATTTATTAAAGGTGAAATGCTTAAATGATCAATTGCATACCGATTCATTTATTAAAGGTGAAATGCTTAAATGATGAATTGCATACCGATTCATTTATTAAAGGTGAAATGCTTAAATGATGAATTGCATACCGATTCACTTGTTAAAGGCACAGTTTTTGATGTTGGCATAAGGTTGTGTATGAATTGTAATCTTTAAACAAGTAATGGGAATCATTGTAGATCAGACACACAACCCTAAGGGCCTACATGACATACCTCATTACATACCCCATGACATACCTCATTGTTTTCTGGCCTAAGGGCCTACACATTAAGCTTACATACCTCATTGTTTTCTGCAGTTCCTCCTTTAGTGCCTGCTTCTCACAAATTTGGAACACCTCCCGCAGAATGTAACGGGTTAAGTCACGCAGCTCTTGGTTTGAGCTGGCCAAGAACGTGCCAATCAGAGCGATGTCGTCGCTGAGCAGGAGCTGCATCAGGTGCAGGTACTTCAGGCCCTCATGCTGGCGCCACACAAGAGATGCATCGCTGATGTGAGAGAGGAGCTTCCCTTTCACTTGGTCCAGAAGGCTCTGCTTCAGGTGCTGCTTCCTAAGGAGCTCCAGCAGCTTGTTGGAGTGTTCTGTGTAAGAAAACTGGCACGTTACGTTTAAATGTTCCAGCAGTACATCGACCCTCTGCTTGACATGATCCATCTCTTCCTCCGTTTCTTGACTCTTTTTCTCTGGCATCTTTTTCTCTGGCATCTTTTTCTCTGGCATCTTTTTCTCTGGCACCTTTTTCTCTGGCATCTTTTTCTCTGGCACCTTTTTCTCTGGCACCTGTCTCTCCTCTTGACCAGTGGCCTCAGGGTTAAATATCGTTAGCTGTGCGTTAACCTTTCTTGTAACCTTCGCACGTGTTAAAATCGCCTGTATGGCTTGTGTGTGTTCAGAGGCATCCTCTTTTTCTTCAAAGTCTCTCAGGAGGCCTGTGGGTAGGAAGCTCTCAAGAGACTCTTCCTCCTCTGCCTCCTCCTCCTCTTCCTCCTCCTGTAAATGGATGGCTCGGATCACTGAATTGGGAATATAACCATCTAGGGCGATATGTCTAAAGAGGGAGAGGAAGTCCTGCTCACATCTCTTTGTCTGGATCAGTGCTTCATTGGGAACATCAGGCGTCTCATTGGGCTCCACGTCTGGGAGCGTTGGTTGAGTGTTCTTAGCTGTTCTGGCCACTTCACAAATTAACAAGGGAGAGAGAGAAAAAGAGGTGCTAAGATTTAAGGCAGTTAAGCATGTATCATTTTGGCATTTGTCATAATAATTATGTAATTCGCTAGTTATTTGAAGTGCAAAGTGTCATATCTAGAACAGAGTGGAGACGGAGAAGACCCGTTAGAACAGAGTGGAGAACACGTTAGAACAGAGTGGAGACGTTAGAACAGAGTGGAGAACACGTTAGAACAGAGTGGAGAAGACACGTTAGAACAGAGTGGACACGTTATAAGAGACAGGCGATGGAGACGACACAGAAAAGGTTGTGTTCTCTGTTCTGTTCTCTGTTCTGTTCTCTGTTCTGCTTGGGGGTCTCACCTGGTGCCCTCCATGCGGCTGAGCAGTAGGGCACGATGACGGACTTGCTAGTTTGTTCTTTCTGTTCCTCCAATATCCCCGCGGTTGTGGTCTGATCAGGGGTTGGTTCAGTCATGACCTTCTCCTTGGTCCGATTGAGATACTTCAGATAAACCTTTGGCACTAAGCCAATGTCATAATGCAAGGGTGATTTTGGAAGGAAGGGAATGGGTAGCTCAACTATGTCGTCCAGGGGAGCCTGCCCCAACACGCTCCTCAAATAGCTTGCTGGCAGAACATGTGTGGCTGAAATGATGCTGATACTGTCTGCAAAGGAAGCAAGGATGTCACCGCGCGCGTTTCCAAAGCACAGTTGTGTCACAGGCACTCCGAGCTGGACCTCGGCCACCAAGTCCCCTTCATGACTCCAGATCTCAATCTTACCGCTGCTGCCTGTCAGGGCGAGAATAGCCAGCGGGGGGCAGTAGTCAAGGCATGATATCCTCTCTGACCTTTTCCTCTCCCTCTCTGCGACTCTGTCCCCGTGAACAGAATAAAAGATCAAGTGTTGCTGTGGTGACACGGCACAAACTAACCCTTCCATCAGTGTGTAGTGGACTGGGGTGAAATCGCAGATTATCTGACCCTCTAAAGTCAGAACCACTTCGCACCGTTCCAATCTGACAGACCAGACGGTAAACAGGCAGTCGGTACCATAGCAACAGATCGAGGGCCTTTGTCCAGGGAGGCTACTCATCTGACTGATCGCTCCGTTGTGCGCTTTCTGGGCTTCGCAGAACACACCGAGAGGTGAGAGAAGCTGCAGCTTCCCGTTGCGATGTCCACTAAACACCAGGCAGTTTGGGCTCTCGTCGCCAGCTCCATCCTGTGAGCTCCAGAGCGTTACGGTCTCCAAACACAACACGCCGTCACTGCCGTCTCTCGCCGTGTTTATGACGCGTGTCACCGGACAGGGGCTGAGGGTGGTGTTCAGCACGAGGACCTCCACACTTCCGTCACACAAGTACAGCTCCTCCTGGCTGGGGGCGTAGGCGAAGCCGAGGGCTTTGTCGATGTGCAGGAAGGGCCACGAGAGAAACAGCAGTTCTCCAGTAACTGGGGAGAGGAATCGAATGATGCCGTCCAGCGTCACCGCGAGAATCCGACCTCTCCCACGGCAACACTCCACCCGTCTGAGCACACGCACAGTGCAGGCTGTGTCGTTGAAAGACCTGTAGATGCTGTTCAGACGCCACACATCCAAGATGGTGGCCGACTGGCACATGACGATGTTTTTGCTGAGAGGCCACATGCTCCGCACCCCTCCTGGCATGTTGATGTGCAGCTTGAGCAGGAGGTCCCCACTGCGCGTCCACTGTTTGATCCAACATCCTGTCGAGGCGGTTAGGATGCTGCCAGGCTCGGCCAGCAGCACCACGGAAGTGACGGCAGTGGCGTGAGCGCGGAACTGAAGGAACAAGCGGCGTATGTCACAGCTCCACACCTGCACGTAGCCGTCAGCGTCACCTGTGTACAGATACCTCTGCCGCCACTCCGGGACCACACAGCGTAGCGTGGCGTAGCTCTGACCCCGGAACTCAAAATTCTCGTTTTGACCAGTGTGCTCAAAGTTCTTTATGTTCCGGTCGCACAGGACGTAAATGGAGTTGGTCTGCCGCTGGGACACGAAGGCCGAGACCACGGTCTCCCGCTCAATGGAACACCGCGTCCAGTCCAGAATCCGCAGCAGGCTCAGCGGCGTCTGAGCAGACGTCCAGAAACCCCAGAATGCAATGAGGCCCATGCTGCCGGTCAACAGCTCGTTGGTCTCCAGACAGTAGTGCATGCAGAGCACGGAGGCCGGGCACTGCGTGTGGTACAGCACAACCATCTCCTGAGTGTTGTCTGTGAGGACGCGTAGGCGCAGGTCATTACAGTACCCCACCAGGACGTGCTGACTGGGCACAAACAGCATGCGCTCCATCTTATATCTGCCGTACATGGGGGTGGTAGAGTGGTGGCGAAGGTTGCCTTCCCCGTCGTCTAGCCACATGTGTATCTGTCAGGAGAAATGTTGCAGACAAACATAGACGTGAGAAAAGTATTAGTCATTTTCCATGCTAGTTTTAGTGTAACGGCACAAAAAAAGATTGAATTTGAGTTATTTCTCACCTGATGTCTGAACACAGTCTGACCCCATTGGAACCCCAGCACCACGTTGCCATGGTGACCAGTGTATGCCGTGATGCACTGGAGATGGTCACCTGGTGCACAGGGGCAGTGGAACTGGACGCTGGGGTGGACGTCCAGGTATATGGTGCTCTCTTCATCACCCTGGCTGTCATGGCTCTGCTGCTCCTTCTCCTGATGGTGGAATATCAAAACACACTGAGCCAGTTCCTCTTCATCTTAACACACTGAGCTAGTTCCTCTTCATCTTAACACACTGAGCTAGTTCCTCTTCATCTTAACACACTGAGCTAGTTCCTCTTCATCTTAACACACTGAGCTAGTTCCTCTTCATCTTAACACACTGAGCTAGTTCCTCTTCATCTTAACACACTGAGCTAGTTCCTCTTCATCTTCAAGATTTACATGATGGAATCAGTGATGGGCAGCAGTAGCTTTGCTACATTTCTCAGTCACTTGGTGGTAGCGTAGCTATTTTCTGAAGCAGATAGCTTTTCAGTAGTGTAGCTGTTTATTTGACCATGTAGTGCAGTAACTTTTACAGAAGCTACATTTTCCAGAGCATTTGTGAAGCTCACAGTAGTTTCCTTTAGCCACCCATACATGAATCATTTAGGCCATATTCTGTATTACTTGAAAGACAAACTACTTTTCCATGCCAGAGATGAAGCAATGAAATTGTGCTTTTAAAGATGTTGGTGGTCATCTATTGTGTGGTTTTATTGAGCAATATCTATAGACTGTCAACATTTGTTGTATTAGTTTTAACTTGTACATGGTAAAGATCAACTGAATGGGTAATTGTACTTTTAAATGTAGCACCAACATTTCAGCCAGGTGGAATGAAACTGGGATAATCAAGAGCTGAAGCTTATACAGGTGAGGATGTAAACATACTCACACATACACACGTACACACAGACATTGTGTATGCCTTTGCTACTCTACTTTGTGTTAAGAGTATATTAAAGTAAAACGTTAGCTTGCCGTTTATCCTGCAAAGAAATACCCACATCTAAATTGGGCCACATATGCACACTCTCAGCAAGCCCTACATTCTTTTAGCTATTACATGGAAAATTTTACCCCAAATTGATTTTAGATAGATAGATAGATAGATAGATAGATACTTTATTGATCCCCAGGGGAAATTCAAGACATTTTAGTTATATAAATAAATAAATATTTTAGTTATAGGCAACACATTTATAGACATGTGTAAATCAAGGTAACTAAATTACTGTAGCCTATCTGTTATGACAGATATATAGGCTATGAGGGTCCGTGTAACGCTTTGCAGTGCTTTGTTCTATTTGCTCCATCCATCTGATCCAAATAAAAAATGTGTTCAATAATCCAATTTTCTATTTTTTTAACTGGTCAGCAAATAGATAATTGCTGCTATTTTCTAAATGTGTTTGGAAACAAAAGTAAAATTCAGTTAATATTGGATTTTTGCCTTTTTTTTTTACCGTTTTTGTTGGGGTGAACCACAAGCGTAGGGGGGTGACCTGATACATATTGGCGCGCGGATCACATTTTATCAGCGGATGTAGAGATGGAGGGCTATCAAACACAGTTCAGCTTGCATCAAGGTAGGGTGACCAGACGTCCCGAAAAATTCGGGACAGTCCCGATATCCAAGCAGTTATCCCGAATCCTGCCCTAATTGTCCCGAAAATGATACTCAATCAGAATACTGAGTAGTTATTTTCTGATAATCATTAAAAACTGTCCGTAGAGAGGTTGAGTCGACTGCATGCAGCCCCCGACGGCAACTAAGTGTCTGGATGCAGCCCGGCTACTTTGTTTCTTTTTGACGTTCTATAATTAGGCGCGAAAATGCACGGATTTCGCGAAGCCGAGGACGTTGAATGTGCAGGCAGCGCAGCAGGCAGAGCCAGCGCGTGTCCAAAAAAAATACGTCGGAAGTTCGGCCTAATGTCCATGTCGTTTTAACATAATCTACTTAATCTAACAATTATTTTGTATTCTTACTTAATGACCCATCATTTTGGCAAGGCTTGTTATTAGCGTTAGGCTATTATCCTTATTCTGAAAGGTCTGATTAAATTTGCACTGTTACGCAGTCATTGTTTTTTTCCACAATGACATTTTGAGTTCATGATTTCTCTGTTGTATTTTGAGGCAGACTTGATGTTTGAATAAAAATGTGTTTTGGTACAGGTTTGAAAATTCGCTGTAGGCCTACCAATCATGTTCATGTTCATGT
This sequence comes from Alosa pseudoharengus, assembly GCF_046254945.1. Lineage (NCBI taxonomy): Eukaryota > Metazoa > Chordata > Actinopteri > Clupeiformes > Clupeidae > Alosa > Alosa pseudoharengus. The sequence continues at coordinate 1,875,445 of NW_027468870.1, read as the reverse complement.
TCTGGGAGGCTTTGGACACCTACATGAGCATTACCATGGACTTGAGCCGTAGCCATGGGCGGACTGGCCATCTGGCATACCGGGCATTTTCCCGGTGGGCCGACGCACCTTTTGGGCCGACAGAATAGGATATAATTTAATTATTTTGGCCAACGATCGGCCCAAAGGAAGGACAATCAGCGGCCCATTGGTTACATTTCCATATTGACACTGGACTGATCCAATAACAGCTCACGTCAGGCCCCACCCCTTCCATTTTGGTTCAGAGCCAGAATTCTGTGAGCTCATCAAAAGGTAATCGAAGTTGCCTACACGAAATTGCGGCGGGTGCCGGTAGTGACAATTGTGCAAAATTAACACCAATGTAGAAGCTTCAAAAATACAATATTGCAAGTAAGCTAGCATATGTCAATGTCAGCAACATGTTGAAGTTCTTTGAGTTTGAACGAGGATGTAGCAAGCATACAGAGCAAGGGACAGTGAGCAGGTGGAGTGCGAGCCTAGTTGAGGCTATAGATGATAAGAACTCAGTGGTGGAACAGGTAGGCTGTGACATGCATGCCATGCTGACTATAATGATAACATAGTAAGGCCGTGCTGTGATTATAATAACAAATAGCGCAACTTAATTTTTCTAAATGAATGATTTGCAAACCCGGACAGCAAAATAGTGTCAAATCGACGTTAATTGTTGGTCAGACTGATCAGTTTCCGTCAGACGCCCAACATCGATGCCATGAGTGGTGGTTGGTCTCTCAAAGTAGAGAAGGGTTCTATCTTGGAAGTGTTATCATGGTAAAGAAGGGCTTAAATAGACTGACGGAAATGTACTGTAAAACCCGACAAGTTATTTGAACTCAAAAAAATTGGTGAAACCGATTACACAAAAAAATTTAAGTAATAGTAACTCGGTTTTGCTAAGTCAAAGAAACTTACCTTTTTTAATTAGTCTTCACTAGCAAATTTTGAGTGTGTTCAACAAGGTTTTTTTAAGTTAAAAAAACATCAACTACATGAGTTCACGGTAATTAATAAAATTAAGCTTAGATAGCTTAATTGGATTTATTTATGTCAGCCTGAAATATTTCATTTTGCTTCAACCAATTCTTTAAATTAAATTTAATTAAACTTAAAAGTTTTAATTTCCAGAAAGTTGAACAAACTTGTCCATTTTGATTAGTTTCAAAAAATTATTAAAAAGGTTGACAAAGGCCAGTGAAATTCTTCTTAATCTTTTATTTTCATGTAAACCATGGAAACAAATACAGGTTGGAGTTCAGAACAGGGCTGTAGTGGAGGCTAAATTCAAATAAACACAGTTTAGATCAAGGGCATAAAGACTAGATAGATAGATAGATAGATAGATAGATACTTTATGACAAATGCCTGACCAATGCTAGGAAATTCAACAATCATTTCAATCCAAAACAACAGGAGTCTTCTTTGGGAAGAGGGATGTATTTGCACTGTTCGTGCTGATCAGAATGAGTTCAACAGTAAGGTCCTCAATATCTGGGAACTCCGATTGAGAGACCTGAAGAAATGAACAAAGAACAATTGTGTGTTAATTGAATATCTAATAGGCATTACATGTCAAGTGATACCATGTCATATTAAGTTTAACATTTTATCTTCAAACTTTTCCAGGGCAGTTGCATTATTGAAATAATTACTTGAAATAATACTAAGTAACTTCCCTGGAGTTTCTTGGTGAAAAAACAAACAGAAAAACAAAAGCTTGAAATGTAACTCCAGCGTTATTCGACACATAGCCCTGTTGTTCGAGGTCACGGCTGTTCGTAAGAATAAAATTAAAATAATTTAAAAAATTGGTGCAACATAGACTGAGTAGTGGCCCAGCAGCTATTGATAACCTACCAGGGAATTTGGCTTTAGTTTCAGTTCAGTTCAAATGCCTTGTTAGGTCAGTTTAAAGGGGTGGTTCAGGATTTTGGACATAGGACCTCATTTCCAAGTTACCAAGTGTGATATTACATGAATACACAGGATTAGGTGTTATAATCCCTTGTGCCAAGATCCAAGATAACAACACAAGTTGGAGACCGTTTTCAACACGTTTCATCCAGTCCTTCTAGTTGCAGAGTTCGCAGGTGCTAGGCTGGCGCGAGTCAACAGTATGTGTAAGCCTGCCACTAAAAACAGTCTTACCCACTCCATAGTACACCGAGGCAAATAAATATAACGCCTGAATAGACGAGGACTGGATAAAACGTGTTAAAAACGGTCTCCACTGATAAATATCACACTTGCTAACTTGGAAATTAGGTCCTATGTCCAAAATCCTGAACCACCCATTTAAGCTGCTGGACCAGTATATTTGCTTTATGTTGTACTCAATTTTCTCATTGTTTTTCATTCTAATAGCATGCGTTGACCTCGAAACAACAGGCCATGGGTCGCTTAATGCCACAGTTACACTTTAACTGTCATGTCAATAGAAAACATACTTACTTACATCCCATGTCTTTAGAAAAGTGGCATCATCCTCATGGAGGTAGAAAGTAAGGCCACGGAGCGCCACAGCACGTCGGATATTTACATCTGAGGATCCCTGCATGAGAAAACATGGAGTCAAGCCAGTTAATAACTACAAAATGCAATTCAATAGGATTACCTTTCTTTGATAGTACAGCTTCTGAAACCAAAGCATTCTTTTTATCTTAAGTCCATGGAGGAGTTGTAATCTACAAGACCTCTGCTTTCAAAGGGGGTCAAGCACTTGAATATAAGTCAAAGTATGTGGAAACAGGGCCATTGTTAGTAGGCGGTGTGCAGAACCACACATGAAATGAATCTATTCCAAGTATTTGTACAAAAGAAATGCTTACCTGAGATTCCAACATGATTGCAGGCCACCACCGAACCAATAGGCTATGTCTGCGGGGAAGAACGTCTGATATGATCTCCTTCCTTCTCAATGCCAATGTTGTTTGCATCAACTTCTGAATCTGTGAATTGAAGGACGAATACACATTTGAACATACTGACAATCTCTATTAGGACAATTCACCATCTCATGATGTCGCTTTAAATGCCACTTTAAATGCATCCTTAAATGGCCGAGAACAGTTTGCACATTAAATGGTTGTTTTCACCTACACAGCTGACATGCGAATAATACACATTCTGACTGAGCATGAACTGTGTGTGACCGTGTCAAATGAATTTAGGCTACTGACTTAAATGTGCAGACAGTCAGTAACATGACAGTGGACTAACGTTAATGGAGGAAACATTGCTAACATGCTGTAAACGATAATGTTGCAGGACCTGTGCCCTGTTATCAAGCAGTGCACCACAAAGCTTGCACTTCCAAGCTATTGTGTTAAATAGTGCTAACGGGGGTTAATTAGTTCATATTTTTAGTACTCATGTAACCCACCCAAATATTTAAGTCAGAGTCCTTTGCCTATTTATTATAATTATATATGCATATGTCCATAGGTTAATGTATTATATTACTATTACTGTTTCCTTTTTCTCCTATTTTCCTCTCTTTTCTACCTGGCACGAGAGATACATTCTGTTCGCTATACTCACGTCACTTGTGGTATATAAGCTACTGCGCAGCCGTTGAAGTTAGTTCAACAAGAGTCAACACAGGGAGTAGGCAATAGCTCTGCTGTGCTTCGTACTGCTGTTCTTAAGATATATGATATTATTCTCCAATCTTCTCGCCAGGTAGGCATCTGAACTATTTTCCTTTCCTTTCTGTGTTTCTTAAGTTGGGTAAATCACAATGGAATAGGTTATTTGAGATAACTGGGAAAAACGGACGTTGGAGCTAACCGCTCAATGTTATCGTTATTATGCTAGCCTACCGTCTAGCTAACCACAACAGTGTTGTTATTTTATTTATGAGAAATGTCTGCAATACTTTTGTAAATAAGTTTAAGGGTAGTTTTATCATTTGTTTCAAGTTTTTCTTTTGTTTTGTTTTTGGTAGTGTAATGTTACAGTTCGTCTCTGAACATTTTGACAATGTTTAGTGTTTTCATCGTAATGAGTTCAACAAGAGTCAACACAGGGAGTAGGCAATAGCTCTGCTGTGCTTCGTACTGCTGTTCTTAAGATATATGATATTATTCTCCAATCTTCTCGCCAGGAATTGTGTCTGGGTAGCTAGATTGCTAAAGTGCCTAGTGCCCAACGACCGTCCTGTTTTTACAACTGTGCCTGTGGGGAAACCAACGGCTTGTGTCTGCGGCTCGAGCGTCTACCTCTCAACCGCCTGTACTGGAACGTCAGATATCACCAACAGCTTGTGTCAGCGGCTCGAGCTTCTACCTCTCAACCGCTTGTCCTGGACATCGCCAACGGTTTGAGTCTGTGGCTGCGACTCGAGCATCTACCTCTCAACCGCTTGTCCTAGAAGGCTCCAAAATCGAACTGTATTACACACAGGAACGCCTAGAACTTTGTTGAAAGACGGATCTACTCAGTGGCAGATCGCTGTTGAAATTCCAGCTGGTCAGCTGGACGAAATAATTCCATTCTCACATACACTGATTTAATTTAATTATATTCACATGTAGTTTATATAAGCTGTATATGTTTTGTTTTATATAATTTGTTTATTTATTTTAATGGCCATATTTATAAGTTATTTTATTTATTCTTATTAATCTATTCATTATTTACCTTATCTACCTGGATAAATTATATTTTAATATTACCTATATACATCTCTCTCTCTCTCTTAATAAATTCTATATTTTCTTACACCTTGAAACCAGATATATTATCCAATTTATTTGTTTATAATTCAATTAAATTGAAAGACCCTGTAAATTCCTCCCTCTCTGTAAAATCTACACAGGAAGGGTTACAGAAACTGGCGCCCGAACATAGGACTTATAGTAATATATTTGGTTTCACTGTTCTTTTCCCTTCTCATTGGTATATATATTTTTTTACTCTTTTCATCTCTTTTACAATCTTTATTAGCGTAGTAGCATTAATACTATGGATCTCTGTTTAGAGTATGGTTATGACCCCCTGCGTACTGTGCTACTCACAGGAGTTAAAACAGACATTACGCTTAGAGAAGTGGGGAAAGCATTTAAATTTCTTGATAGTGTTGAAAAGATTGACATGGTTAAGAATGTTTCTAATACTATCCTTTGTCAGTTTAGTTGTGACGTCACTCCAATGCTACTGGAGTCTGAGCATTCATCTGAAGGCGGTTGTTGCTGGAAGGTGGTTCAAATAGGCCAATACAGACCAGAACCGGTAAGTGGGAGCCAACCTGGTGAGGAGCTAGTGCCCCTTGTTCATGCACTCAGTGATATGACCGTCAGTTTTAGGGAACAGATTACCGAATTGGCCAACACCTATGGTGTCAATCCCTTAGTGTTAGGGCAAAGTGCAATAGGTCAAATTAAAGAGGTTTGTAACATGGGTCCCGCAACGTCTACGCCTGTTTCAGGTGCTAAACCTAGATCTCCTGATTTAGCTGTACACTTTAATTGTCCTGATGAACATGTAACTAGCTCTGCTCAGGCCACCGCTAGGGCTGACTCCTTGCTAACCATACCCATGCCTGCTGAAGCTCAACGTGTTATTGTTGAACACATTGTGAAACGTGATTCACTCACACGGGTTCCAACAGCGCGTGAGTTGCGTCCTTTTTCAGGGAATTATCCAAAACCTCCTAATGAGGTAGATTATCAGTTATGGCGTCTTCGTGTTACTCAGTTGCTTAATGATGCAAGTATTACTGAGGGGCAGCAGCGAAGGATTGTATTAGACAGTTTACTTCCACCTGCATTAACTGTAGCACTTAGGATCGGTCACAATGAAGTTCCTTCTGTTTATGTTCGAGAGCTGGACAATGCTTATGGTGATGTGAGCAAGGGTGATGAGCTATATATACAGTTCATAGAGACCCATCAAAACAGTGAGGAAAAACCATCAGACTATTTACGCCGACTCCAGAGTTTGCTTCATGAAGTCACTGAAAGAAATGGTGTAGCGAAGCAGGATGCGGATTGTCAGTTGTTAAAGCAGTTCTTACGGGGTTGTTGGGATGATCAGTTGATAGCCGCTCTACGACTGAGAGAATACAGTGATGAGTCTGCCTATGGGCCACCACCGTTCTCTGACCTCCTGTTTAAAATTAGAACTTATGAGGGTGAGACGCAGCAAAAAGAGTTACGGAGAAAGAGGCACCTGGGTAATAGTGTAGTTAGAGTGCATACAAAAACACAGTTAGCAAGTGAGCCTGTTCCGGCTGAAGGTCATAGTTTTGGTGTCTTCAATGTACCCATGCAGGAACAACTAGAAGCTAAAATAAGGCAGTTGGAGGTTGAGCTGCAGAAAGTGTCTTCTACTGGTAACAAACCTTCAAAGAGGGATAATCCTAGGCAGAGTTCTGGATTTGTGGGCCAGAGGGCCGTAGTTAACTCTCCTAGTGCATCTGCTGCCAAACAGACTAAATTAAAGAGGTTCTGTTATAACTGTGGTGAGGAATCACACCTCCTGTCTGCTTGTTCTAACCCAACAAACGCTATTCTAGTACAAACGAGACTGTGTGAGCGGTACCATGCTAACCAGGGCCTGCAGCAGTTGACCTCACAGTCGGGTGAGGCTTTAAACTTATAGGTGCTCCTGCTATGGAACGAGTAGGAGCCAAAACTCACTTAAGTTCCAGCTTGTCTAATAAGTGCGTTAATCAGTTACATCCAAAGAGAGAATACTTTTCTGAGATTCCAGATGGCTTAGTAGGAGAGTCTTGTAATGGAGTTGCTTGGTTGGATGGAGTTAAGTGTCAGTGTTTAATGGACACAGGATCACAAGTGAGCATTGTATCTCAATCTTTTTATTCTTTACAGCTTTCACACAGAGAACTACTTCCTCTTCATAATCTGCTTCATATTGAAGGGGCTGCAGGGCAAAAGGTTCCATACTTAGGTTATATTGAGGTGGAAGTGCAGTTTCCTCAGAATGCCTGTGGGACTGGCCGTCGATTCAGCACTTTGATGTTAGTGAGCCCCGACCAGCCATACAATCTCGAAGTTCCCCTACTGGTCGGGACTAATATTTTGCGTCAATTAGTACAAGATTGCAAAAAGAAAGGAGGACCACAGTTCTTAAATACCATGTCGATCCACTCCAGTTGGGCTGTGGTTTATTCAGAGTATTGTCAGAAATTTAAGCCAGACACCGAAGGTAAAGCTATGCGTGTAACTTTTAGTGGCAAGGTGTCTGTGTGTCTCAGACCTGGTGAGCTGCAGGTTTTAAAAGGCATGTGTCGTATGAAACAGAGTTGTGATAGTTCTCCAGTCCTCTTGAGTGGTGTGGAGGGGGTCTCTGCTCCAGGTGGATTGGTGGTGTATAATGAGTTGATGCAGATGAAAGACAGGTCTTCTAATGCTTTGAAGGTTACAGTTAAGAATATGTCTCAGCATGACATCACCCTGCCTCCAAAGTGTGTTATTGCTGAATGTTATTTGATTGACTGGGCAGTCCCTATTTCTTCTCCTACACACACTGGTTCCCCTCACAAGGCTCATTCGTTTCTAGTTTCCTCAAATGACACTAACAGCCAGCCTGAGTCGTTTGAACTTGACTTTGGTGATAGTCCTGTAGATACAGAATTCAAAGATCGTATTACAAAAAGAATATTTGAGGAAGTTCCTAATGCATTTTCCAAGCATGATCTTGATATTGGAAATATTCCAGGCGTCGCACATCGAATTGAGTTAGAGCCTCATGTTCCATTTAAGGAAAGAACAAGGAGAGTTTCACCTGCAGATTTCAATGATCTAAGAAGTCACTTGCATGATTTATTGGCAGCTGGTGTAATAGAAGAGTCAATTAGCCCTTATGCTTCTCCAGTGGTGTTAGTTAGAAAGAAGAATGGGGACCTTAGGATGGTGGTTGATTATCGCAAACTTAACAGCCTGACAAGTAAAGATGCATATCCATTGCCGCGCATTGAAGAGACATTTGCATTGCTGTCTGGGTCAAAGTGGTTTAGTGTCCTCGATTTGAAGAGTGGTTATTATCAGCTAGATGTGGAGCCTTCTGATAGGCCTAAAACGGCATTTACCACCCCGTTTGGTAACTGGCAGTTCAGGAAGCTTCCTCAGGGCTTAACTAATGCACCTGCAACGTTTCAGCGGACCATGGAGAAAGTGATGGAGGGGATAAACCTTCAGGAGGTGATAGCTTTTCTTGATGACCTCATAATATTTTCGCCCACTTTAGAGCAGCACGAAGAGAGGCTTATGAAAGTCCTTAAGCGCATCTCAGAGTTTGGTCTTAAGCTCTCCCCTTCTAAATGTAAGTTTTTTCAACCCTCCGTCAAATATTTAGGTCATGTCATCTCGGCCCAAGGTATTCAGCCAGATCCCGATAAAATTTCTGCCATTAGAGAGTGGCCACGTCCCCAAACTGTTCATGAACTAAGGTCTTTCTTAGGCTTTTCTGGTTATTATAGGCGTTTTGTCTATAATTATTCACGTGTGGTTAAACCCTTGAATGATTTGTTGAAGGGGGAATTTTCCACCAGGCATAAGCATTCTAAACATAGTAACCGTTCCAGGTCACCACTGTTGGGTGATCGGTGGACTGATAAATGCCAGGATGCTTTTGAGGTCATCATTGATAAACTCACGTCAGCCCCAATACTAGGTTTTGCTAACTGGCAGCTTCCTTATGTGCTCCACACTGATGCCAGCACAACAGGTTTGGGTGCAGTATTATATCAGGTGCAAGAGGGTCAGACACGAGTAGTTGCATATGCGAGCCGTGGGCTTTCCAAGAGCGAGCAGAATTACCCAGCTCATAAATTGGAATTTCTTGCACTTAAATGGGCTATAACGGATAAATTTCATGATTACATTTACGGTGCAAAATTTAAAGTTTTGACTGATAATAACCCCCTAACGTATGTATTAACTAGTGCAAAATTGGATGCCACAAGTCATAGATGGCTCGCTTCTCTGTCCCTTTATGATTTTGATATTCATTATAAGTCTGGTTTGCGCAACACTGATGCTGATGGTCTCTCTCGTCGTCCCCACTCTGCCTATCCAGATGATGATGAGTCTCAGGAGCAGGATAGAAAAATAGCCCAGCTGCTGGAACGCATTACTTTAGCTCCAGAAGAATTTCAGTTCCTTAGTGGCCATGCCATGAGTGCTTTGTGTTTGCGCTACGGTGTTCAGGTCCTTGCTGTGTCTGAGGGGGAAGAAGGTGAAGATGATTCGTTGGTAGACAATGTTGTCCCGGCGGTAGAGACCCTCCTCTGCAATGACAGTGCCATTCCTCAGGAGTTGGAATTTCCTGTGCCATGGCCAGGCCAGCCAGCCCTCCCTGGGTTGTCTGTCGAGGACTGGTGGCGTTTGCAAAGGGAGGATCAGAGTCTGTGTCGTATCATGGATATTCTGGCCAATGATGTTCAAGATGTGGATAGGTCAAAAGAACAGGGTGAGGTGTTGTTACTCTTGCGTGAGAGGTCCAAGTTATGTTTACTAGATGGTGTTCTGTATCGTAAAGTTCTTAATATCCAAGGTGAGGTGTTCTACCAGCTTGTCATACCTCAGAGCCAGAGAGGACGGGCTTTTCATGGTGTTCATGATGAAGTGGGTCATATGGGCATGGAGAGAACTATAGAGTTGGCTAGAGCTAGGTTTTATTGGCCTAAAATGATGCGGTACATTGAGTCTAAATGTAGAGTGTGTGAAAGGTGCTTGAGGCGAAAGAGCAGGGCACAGAAAGCAGCAGAACTGGTCAACATAAAGGTTAGTGGGCCTTTGGAGCTCGTTTGCATGGATTTTCTGTCATTAGAGCCTGACTCGAGGGATACTAGGAACATACTGGTCATAACGGATCATTTTACTAAGTATGCTCAGGCCTATCCAACCAGAGATCAGACAGCAAAAACAGTGGCCATGGTGTTATGGGAAAATTTTATCAGTCATTACGGGTTTCCTCGTCGGTTGCACAGCGATCAAGGGGCTAGTTTCGAGGCTGAAGTCGTGGCAGAGTTGTGTAAGTTCTCAGGCATAAATAAATCCCGCACCACCCCGTACCATCCCCGGGGCAACCCGGTAGAGAGGTTTAATCGGACTTTGCTTGATCTTCTAGGCACATTGGAGGAGAAAAAGAAAGAAGAATGGAGAAAGTATGTTAGACCACTAGTGCATGCTTATAACTGTACTAAGAATGATGCCACTGGGGAGGCTCCTTTTCTTCTTATGTTTGGTCGGCAGCCTAGGCTTCCAATTGATCTTTGTTTTGGCATTAGCCCTCGGGGCCATGACTCAAAAACACATTCCAATTATGTACGAGAATTGAAGGGTAGGCTCAAACACGCATACAATTTGGCTTCAAGAAATGCAGAGAAGCGCCAGCTCTTGAACAAGACACATTGGGATGCTAAAATTACTGCTTTGCCTTTAGAAGTCGGGGATAGAGTCCTTGTGCGTAACCTCAATCTCAGAAGGAAGCACAAAATTTCTGATAGGTGGGAATCAGACATTTATATTGTGGTTAAACAGCCAGACATGAGTATTCCTGTTTATGTTGTCACACCTGAGGGTGGAGATGGTAGAGAGAGGGTTTTACATCGCGATATGCTGCTGCCCTGTGGGTTTTTGCCTTTTAATACAGATGGCCCTGAGGAGGCTATTCTGGAGCAAAATCCTCCTGCTGCTGCTGTGGGTATGGTTGGTGAGGATGAAGTCTCTTTGGAGTGTTCGCTGGAGGTGAATACTGACAATGAAGCTCATGATGTGAGTTGTGTATCTTCCGAATTATCAACAAATTCAACTCTGTCCCCTGAGTGCGAGACCCCGTCACAAACCTCTCTGAACCCGGATGCACCCGAATTTTCATCGGGGCAATTCCAAATGGCTGACTGTGAGCCTATGTTTAGTCCAGTTTTACCACAGGGTAGGCCGCAGCGAAGACGAGTGCCCCCATCTTATCTAAGCGACTACCAGGTTGGCTCCCACGCTGGATGTAAACAACATTCTGTGAGCACTCAGTCTCATGATATAGGTTTAGTATATGACTTTCTTGTTTCACTACAGAGCCAAATCTCAGGATTATTGCAATCCCTTTTGAATTGAAATGACGAGGACGTCATATTTTAAGTGGGGGGAGGATGTAACCCACCCAAATATTTAAGTCAGAGTCCTTTGCCTATTTATTATAATTATATATGCATATGTCCATAGGTTAATGTATTATATTACTATTACTGTTTCCTTTTTCTCCTATTTTCCTCTCTTTTCTACCTGGCACGAGAGATACATTCTGTTCGCTATACTCACGTCACTTGTGGTATATAAGCTACTGCGCAGCCGTTGAAGTTAGTTCAACAAGAGTCAACACAGGGAGTAGGCAATAGCTCTGCTGTGCTTCGTACTGCTGTTCTTAAGATATATGATATTATTCTCCAATCTTCTCGCCAGGTAGGCATCTGAACTATTTTCCTTTCCTTTCTGTGTTTCTTAAGTTGGGTAAATCACAATGGAATAGGTTATTTGAGATAACTGGGAAAAACGGACGTTGGAGCTAACCGCTCAATGTTATCGTTATTATGCTAGCCTACCGTCTAGCTAACCACAACAGTGTTGTTATTTTATTTATGAGAAATGTCTGCAATACTTTTGTAAATAAGTTTAAGGGTAGTTTTATCATTTGTTTCAAGTTTTTCTTTTGTTTTGTTTTTGGTAGTGTAATGTTACAGTTCGTCTCTGAACATTTTGACAATGTTTAGTGTTTTCATCGTAATGAGTTCAACAAGAGTCAACACAGGGAGTAGGCAATAGCTCTGCTGTGCTTCGTACTGCTGTTCTTAAGATATATGATATTATTCTCCAATCTTCTCGCCAGGAATTGTGTCTGGGTAGCTAGATTGCTAAAGTGCCTAGTGCCCAACGACCGTCCTGTTTTTACAACTGTGCCTGTGGGGAAACCAACGGCTTGTGTCTGCGGCTCGAGCGTCTACCTCTCAACCGCCTGTACTGGAACGTCAGATATCACCAACAGCTTGTGTCAGCGGCTCGAGCTTCTACCTCTCAACCGCTTGTCCTGGACATCGCCAACGGTTTGAGTCTGTGGCTGCGACTCGAGCATCTACCTCTCAACCGCTTGTCCTAGAAGGCTCCAAAATCGAACTGTATTACACACAGGAACGCCTAGAACTTTGTTGAAAGACGGATCTACTCAGTGGCAGATCGCTGTTGAAATTCCAGCTGGTCAGCTGGACGAAATAATTCCATTCTCACATACACTGATTTAATTTAATTATATTCACATGTAGTTTATATAAGCTGTATATGTTTTGTTTTATATAATTTGTTTATTTATTTTAATGGCCATATTTATAAGTTATTTTATTTATTCTTATTAATCTATTCATTATTTACCTTATCTACCTGGATAAATTATATTTTAATATTACCTATATACATCTCTCTCTCTCTCTTAATAAATTCTATATTTTCTTACACCTTGAAACCAGATATATTATCCAATTTATTTGTTTATAATTCAATTAAATTGAAAGACCCTGTAAATTCCTCCCTCTCTGTAAAATCTACACAGGAAGGGTTACACTCACATTGGCAAATTGAGTTAGATCGCTGGCTGATCCAGCAAGTGCTGGCATACAGCAGCCAAATTCTTAGCCGCTAGTGCTAGCTAGTTCTAACTGGATAAAGTTACGTCACGTAGCCTAAGACAATATTTTCAAACATTCAGGTTTTTAAACAATATGATAAAGGACGTGCTTTAGGGTCAACATGCACCTCACTTTTCCACTTACGTTTAATTGCGGTTTTTCTCTCTTCTCGTCGTCTCCTCTCTCGTTGTCTATTTTCACTGCTCTTGTTCTCGTCTCTTGTCATCTGGTGGTCGACCGTTGCCGGCGTCGCTTGTCACTCGGCGTTGGCTAGTTGGTGCTGTACACAAGGTCCACGTATGGCAGAAGATCCGCCTACAAATTTGCTACAATTTGCGTGGGGAAGTTTCCCACGCTTTCTATTTTTTCAAATGACTTAAAGCGGACGAGTGCTGTCAACTTAAAAGTTCAAATTTGTTCAAGTAACACAGACGATTAGAGTACTATTAACTTTTTTTCATTTTTGAGTGTTTACAAATCAAAAACATTGTTTTACTTGTACTGTTCGGTTTTACAGTGGGTTGCAAAACGTCACGTCATGCACAAGCCAACTAAGCTACAGTATAACCTATACGATAGGCTACTGGAAGATACTACAGATAATTAGCTCATGTAGCTGTACTGTTCCAAAATGTACCAGCAATGTAGGTAGGTAGTATAGCCTACAGGAATACAATATTTCCAGCAGCAGCCCTGTTTGTGTTTCAGTTGTCCTACAGTGATAACTGGTATAAATTACATTAATGTCTTAAGACAATCTGGGTAATTTAACTCTTTACAGGCTTCAGTAGGCCTAATTTTTGGTGCTGCTGTCAATTGTAGCCTACTTGAATATGGAGATCATGCCTACCTGTGATCAGTCAGAGAGATAACCAATGAGGCCTACATCACTTTCAGTGCTCCATGACAGTTGAAAATGTATGCATATTTAAGGGTAATGCAAAGATTTTGTATAAATTAGGTGTGCCTGACCGATTTGACAAATATGCCAGGGCCGATTTTTGGTCCCAGTCCGCCCCTGGCCGTAGCCTATAGCAATGTAGGCTATTTGCTGTTGAAATTAATAAATGGATAAACTGATAAATTAGGCATACTCACTGTTGTGTCTTCGTTTAGCCTAATGATAGTCTAGCGTAAAGTGTTAAATAAGCAAAAATGTCCCATGTCAAACAGTGCTTGGGGTAGCCTGTATAGCTTAGACTGGCGTCTGCTTTGGGGAATTATCTGCAGGGGTGAAAGTAAGCCGGTACTGGCCGGTACGGAGTACCACTAAAATATTTGGAGAGGGTACGCCGTACCGGAAAGAAAACTATACTGTCTCTGAAAAATATAGCACTTTCAGCATGACAACACAACTGCTAACGTAGAATTAGCAGATGCAACACGTTTCCCCAAAAATATATTTAAAGCAACACCAAAGAACTTTCCCTCTGTTGCACGCATGCTATTTGTTTATCCAGCACCGGCTTTGCAAATAACGATGTCCACAGACAAGGTAGAATATGTTGCACGATTTATAAAAAAAAGTAGCCTACGATGTATTGCGACATCAGATGCAAGTCAAATTTGTAGTTTCTTATGTCTCATTCCATTGAACTACAGATCCGCTACCCGATCTGGGAAACTTATATAGTGCGGTTATAGCCGATAGAGGGCCGCGAAGCAAATGCAGAAGTGCCGTTCACCCTGTTACAAGTTGATGAACGACTGAAACGATTTTGGAAACATTATTTTAAGGTATAAAAAACTCTTTGGTGTTGCTTTAATATACATCGTTCTGAACTGTATCTGAATTGTGTCTAAACCTCCCGTGCAGCTGGAAAGACAACGAGCAAGCTGTAGCGCGCGTAGCCTAATTGCGCCAACGTGCACTGCATGGTATCCAAAGTGTTTTAGCAGACGGACGTTTCTTGGAAAGTCTCCCAAATAAAAAAAAACATAACAGGCTAAAGAAAAATACGTTGTTGTTTCAATAGCGAATTCTGGTTTTATGTGTGCAGTGTTTTGCTGGAGAGACAAGAGACAGACATCGCGTGTACGGCTTAACCAGATCTTGCGCAGCAATAATGAAAGTGTTTTAGCGGACAGAAGTATGTTGCAGTCTCCCAAATAAAAAGGCATGACTCAAAGAAACGTGTTTCATGATATACAGTAGCCTGTATAAAAAAAACGATTGGAAGTGGGAGCGAGCAGAGTAACTAGGCTAAATAAATAAATAAATGTTGAAATTATTAGAAATTTTATTCATAATCAAAAACAGATACAGGTGGGTTAAAGAGTGATACTAGAGTGATAAGAAGTCCTAGTGAATGCTTCATAAGTAGACTATAATACATTAAATAAACAAATAAATAAATAATAAATAATTAGGCTAAGTGAAATTTTCGCATATCAAAATATGCAACAATAACCCATTTACTGTGCCGTCCTAAAGAATGGATAACGGATTTTTAAGCCTATTTTTATATTTTTTCTGCAAATAGCACTGCAAAGCGTTACACGGACCTATGAGTTATGTTGGCAAGGTCATTTGCATGAAGCTGGTTCACTTTATTGGTTTATGTTAATTTGTTTGCGAATTACAAAGAAGTTACTTTTGTGAAATGTATGAAACTTAGCTTGCTACAGTGTGGTTTGTCTTGAGGGAGCTTTTTGGGTAAGCTTAATTTAATATAGAGTAACTGGTAGCTTAGCTCACTACATTTTCTAAGTAGCTTGCCCATCACTGGTTGGAGTACATTGGTTCCAACAGAATTGACCTCAAATGGTTTCACTGAGAAGTAAAGCACTCTCTCCAGAAGAGACGAGAACACAGTAGGTTACAGTCAGCGGAGCAGCGGCCTCAAGTCGTTGAACAAAAAGTAATCATTAATCAATAGCCTACCTGTATTGTTTTTGCCAGTCGTGACGCAAAGTCTCTCCATTTGGCTACCAGCCGCACATTTAAAGACATTTTGTTCTCACACCAACCCTAGGCATTTTTACATAGCGGATTTTAATGGACTTATTCAAGGAAAGACAAAGTTTGACAGCTCGCTAAAATTGGCGATGTCCCGGCATTTCCACGTCATAAAGATATGGAACATAGATCTATGATATGGAATCACATGAACATTGTCGCTTTCGAACTAGAAATCGATAAAGTAGTTGTCATCTGTGTCTGCATTTATAAATCAATAGACAGCTGTGCGGCCGATGGACACAAAGAGAGAGAGAGACAGAAAGAGAGAGAGAGAGACGCAGGCCTACTCTATGCATAGGCCTAGCCTACGGGCTACCGCCCAATATCATTCGGGCTCTTTGTTGGACCGACTGACAGTAGTCTAAATGACCACATTGCTACAGTAGAAGTGTCAATGTGAGTGTGTTTATAAGGGACACTTAAAAGCAACAGAGCAGCGGGAAGCAGGAAGAGAATATCCTACAGTAGTCTATCAATCAAGGCCCCTCGGTTTCACTGGTGCAATGATGTCTTGGGCTGTGTTGGCCAAATGAATTAATCATGCTGTCAAATAACAGTTTACTCCCATAAAGACACCGTTGTCACTGGATGTTTTTTCCATCCAAAATACTATCTGTTAACATACTGTCAAATACTGTGTGAAATGCCCAATGGTGTCATCCAAAATGAGCAAATGCTTCCATCTCTGTAGCACTGAGGGGCTAAAATAAGAGGGAGGGAGAGAGAGGAAGATATAGAGAGATGTTTGTGTGAGAAAGAGATGGAGAGAGAGAGAGGGAGGGAGAGGAAGATATAGAGAGATGTTTGTGTGAGAAAGAGATGGAGAGAGAGAGAGGGAGGGAGAGGAAGATATAGAGAGATGTTTGTGTGAGAGAGATGGAGAGAGATATAGAGAAATGTTTGTGTGAGAAAGAGATGGAGATGTTTGTGTAAGAAAGAGATGGAGGGAGGGAGAGATATAGAGATGTTTGTGTGAGAAAGAGATGGAGAGAGAAAGAGGGAGGGAGAGAGAGGAAGAGAGGTGGTGAAGAGTAGGGAGGCGACTGAGTGACTTGCCCTAGCTGACCGTGCTGTGAAACACAGCTGTGGAATTCTACCAGAGCTTCTACATGAAAATGACCAGATTCTGACTCCAATTTATTGTTTATCCTTAATGAGGAGGATGGAGACTTGGACAGGTACACTGACAGGCTTATACAATTGCTGTTTAACGGTACGTCTGAATATCTTCTCTCAGTATTCATCATTGTTATTCAAATGTCAAATAGGCCTTTAGCAGCTCATACTGTTTTAATGGAACAGGCTTGTTATGGGTTATGACATACGGATTATGGGTTATGACTGTGCCTGGTAGACATAGGCCTGTTTTAAATGTAGGCTATGATTCTAAATTCTGGATGTTTATACAGAGGATTTTTCTAATCATTTTTCCAATCACTGACAGCACAATGCATCTAGTATAGTTGAAGCCACAGCAAAGCACAACACTGCTCAGTCCAGACAAACCCAGTATTCATGTTTACATCTCAAGAGGATGGTGTAGACAATCTACTGCTCTGTTTAAAGAGGTTTCCAGCTCACTGCTCTTGGCTTGGTGCACGTAGTGCCATCACTCAGTCTGACTGACGTAATATAGACATTTAGATAGCGTGCTAACAAGATAGCATGCTAACTTTCAGACTTCAGAGACTCCTCATCTCAGACACTACAAGGCAAATTAGCATGAAACATGATAATGAATCAAAATAACTGTACAGATAGATAGAGATAGATAGATACTGTATTGATCCCCAAGGGAAAATTCAAGAAATGATACAAAATGATTAGGATATGATATGATGGGATGGAAATTAATGGGAAGTCAAATGAGTCGTCTGGTCCACAGGCACCCTGTAGAGGGCACGATAGCCCACCTCTGCCAGAGACCGCTCCGGAGCGGCCTCCGCTGCCCCTGCTCTACACAGAGTTCCAGTTCTACAAGCGGCGGTAAGGCCCAGGGCGAGACTACGAGCAACCTGGGGAGTAGCCGCTGATCTCCAAAAGAATGCTTTACTACTGTGTTGCTTCTGAACATAGACTGTATATATATACAGTCTATGCTTCTGAAGTGACATATTGTTTTGAGATCAGCGGTACTCCCCAAGTTGATTAAGCCAGAACCCTGGCGTTGTAGTTAAGCCCTCTGCTTTAAGATAGATCACTATCATGCGTTGTAGTTAAGCCCTCTGCTTTAAGATAGATCACTATCATGCGTTGTAGTTTAACCCTCTGCTTTAAGATAGATCACTATCATGCATTGTAGTTTAACCCTCTGCTTTAAGACAGATCACTATCATGCGTTGTAGTTTAACCCTCTGCTTTAAGACAGATCACTATCATGCGTTGTAGTTTAACCCTCTGCTTCAAGACAGATCACTATCATGCGTTGTAGTTTAACCCTCTGCTTCAAGACAGATCACTATCATGCTCCTGTTTTCAGTGTGTTGCGCACACCAACACATAGAGCTGTTGATGTGTGTTTCTCCTCTGAGGAAAAAGACTGAATGTACCACACTCATACAGTAGCCATTAGCACATGTGTACCACACTCATACAGTAGCCATTAGCACTATTAGCACATGTGTACCACACTCATACAGTAGACATTAGCACCATTAGCACATGTGTACCACACTCATACAGTAGCCATTAGCACATGTGTACCACACATACAGTAGACATTAGCACATGTGTACCACACTCATACAGTAGACATTAGCACATGTGTACCACACTCATACAGTAGCCATTAGCACATGTGTACCACACTCATACAGTAGCCATTAGCACCATTAGCACATGTGTACCACACTCATACAGTAGCCATTAGCACATGTGTACCACACTCATACAGTAGCCATTAGCACCATTAGCACATGTGTACCACACTCATACAGTAGCCATTAGCACATGTGTACCACACTCATACAGTAGACATTAGCACCATTAGCACATGTGTACCACACTCATACAGTAGCCATTACCACACGTGTACCACACTCATACAGTAGCCATTAGCACATGTGTACCACACTCATACAGTAGCCATTACCACACGTGTACCACACTCATACAGTAGCCATTAGCACATGTGTACCACACTCATACAGTAGCCATTAGCACATGTGTACCACACTCATACAGTAGCCATTAGCACCATTAGCTCATGTGTACCATACTCATACAGTAGCCATTAGCACATGTGTACCACACTCATACAGTAGCCATTAGCACATGTGTACCACACTCATACAGTAGCCATTAGTACCATTAGCACATGTGTACCAAAGATTGTTAAGGCGGAGCAAGATACTTCGTAGTAGTTCATGTCTATGGGCGCGAAATGGGGATCGAATCCTGTCTGCATAAAGAGGCGTGTCGATGACGTATTGACGAGCTTAAGTTGCAACCGGCCAACAGCAGCGGCATAAATGACCGGAGCACACCTGATATAAGGTTGATTTTCTCCAGACTGGATTGCTCAAAAATGCTAAAAATGTACCTGAAATGTTCAGAAGGGTTTGAGGATCATGAAAATGTGCCCGAAATTCACATTCCTAACTCTATAGAACCAAGACCTTATGTGGTGAAATTCTGAGCTATGCCCATAGACTTCAATGGAGCAGTCGCTGCCTCTGCTCTGCATAAAGGGGGATTTTGACCCCCCCCCCTCGTGCAATCCGGGTTCCCGGAAGTGGCTCCTGATGAAATATCTTGCTCCGCCTTAACAATCTTTGTGTGTACCACACTCATACAGTAACCATTAGCACATGTGTACCACACTCATACAGTAGCCATCAGCACCATTAGCACATGTGTACCACACTCATACAGTAGCCATTAGCACATGTGTACCACACTCATACAGTAGCCATTAGCACATGTGTACCACATTCATACAGTAGCCATTAGCACCATTAGCACATGTGTACCACACTCATACAGTAGCCATTAGCACCATTAGCACATGTGTACCACACTCATACAGTAGCCATTACCACACGTGTACCACACTCATACAGTAGCCATTAGCACATGTGTACCACACTCATACAGTAGCCATTACCACACGTGTACCACACTCATACAGTAGCCACCCAGATAGCAAGCAAGGTGGGGTAACGTTGTTTTGACGTTGGCACGGAGAAAATCGTCGTGCGTCACAATAGGCCTACAAAAATCCGTTTATTGCAAAACGTTGGCTTATAACCAATTGCCAACATTTTGTTTTTATTTTCCATTGCTAGTCCATACCGTGAAAATGAATGAACATTATACTTTTATTATCATGAGCAATGACTTGTTCTCCAGTAGCCTACAAGCCTATATGGAAATGATTGCTTCCGCAATTGCGCATCATGCCTAACAGCTGTTCTAAAACCAGTGGCCTCTCGGGGCTTGTTGCTTAATTCAAGACAGGCAGGCAATATGTTATAAATGTTAATATTATTTATAATATTTATTGACAATAACAAAAATAACAAAGAAATAAATTAATAAAAAATGTTTAAAAAAAACACCAACAAGGAATTGGGGGGTGGGCTGCTCCGGTTCCTCCAGATCATGGAACTATTCTGGAAAAACAAAAGAGTTTGCTCATCGATCCATTTATCAAAACAATGCAAAGTATGTGGGGTTTGCCATATGTGCTACTTACTCGGAGTCAGAATCGCTGGAATCCGAATCACTGAATTCCAATTGACGCAGACGCTGGCGCTGAGTAGCTGTGGAGAAAAGGAGACAACCATCAGTGACAGATTGCCCATTTAGGAGGTTATCACTGAAACTAGGCCTAGGAGGTAAGAATGTTTTTTTTTAATTATTTTTTAAAAAATGTTTACTGTCCCCATCTATTATATGAAAATGCGCTTAACGTTGTAACGATCTGAATTGCGTTGTATTGAGGCATGCTAGGCTATATTTTTAGTTGAAAATGCATCTCCATTTGCAAATAGCATTTTCATATTGCAATCAATCGTGAAATGCACAGCATGCACAGGCCTACTAAAGCCACGCGACAAAATGTTACCTGAGAATGAATGCACGTGATGTTTGCATGAACCACGCGACATTAGGTCAGTTTGGCCTAGGATTAGCCATAGCTAGGGCACTGGACACTTGGTGACTGTTTGACATGTGATAAGGTAAGATTTTTAATTATTGTCTTAAAATAAGGTTAGAAGACTAAGCTAAACTTGGTTACTTTTGTGTGAAGAAATGAAGAGTTTGGTTCCAAAACGC
Organism: Alosa pseudoharengus; assembly: GCF_046254945.1. NCBI lineage: Eukaryota > Metazoa > Chordata > Actinopteri > Clupeiformes > Clupeidae > Alosa > Alosa pseudoharengus. Next base: position 1,854,542 of record NW_027468870.1, on the reverse strand, counting down.
TATCTCCTTTTTTTAAAACATTCAGGTTATTTAATGTGTATTGTGTTGTTTTGATTGAGTAAAGATATATAAAATAACAACACCCAGTTACAGTTCAACTGAAATTATTTGGAAAACAAAATGTAAAAAAAAATATTTATGAAAATTCATTAAAATGGTGGCGTTTTGAAACTCTTCAAATGTAGCACATAGCTCGACATATTTTGTAGCCTATGCTACTTTGGAATAATTAAAATACATAGATATTTATGTTTTTGGTATAATACAGAAATATAAGCAACTGTTGTTGAAAGTCCCGAGTACCGCCATGTATAGGCTAATAGAAAATCGGAGAGATTTCTATTTTGGGTAGGACTTTTTGCCTCAGTATTTTCTGTCAGTCTAAAGCACAACTGATATTGCCATCTATGTACTGTAGGTAGCCTGCTTTGTTTAAAGATCGTTGTCTTTCAAAGAAATGTAGCTGGGCTTTGGATGATATAAAATCACGGTGTCTCTGCAACAAATGCGCATTAAGATTAAACGAGGTTGCATTTTTTGGTAATTGGTGGAGTAGCCTAGGCTAGGAACACGAACATCAGTGGGGCTGTTAAAGCGTAACTGGCCAGAATGCATCCTAGGGTGTTTTTGTGAATGTACCCTAGTCAAACTTTAGTTTAAAAGCATAATTATAGCCTACGTCCGAAGCGCCACTTTTAGCTTGTCGTCGTTTTCGGGTCAAATGGCTTTTTTAATGGAAATCGTAGGGGCACTACTATTTTGATACATGATGGCATCAAAATAGCTATTTTTAAAACACCAAGAAGGCTCGACACAACATGAAACTTTGATCGAAGTCATCTGTGTCTCTACACATGAACTTGAGCATTGTTTGTGTACACAGAGTTTACTAAAAGAAAGGTTTTTAAAAACTTAGTTTTTCTGCTCGCCGCCATCATGCCAGCCAAGGAGTGAGTTGTCCAAAACCTTTCTTTTTAGTAAACTGTGTACACGAACAATGTTCTCAATGCTCGAGTTCATGTGTAGAGACACTGATGATTCTAAATAGCTATTTTGACGCCATCATATATCGAAATAGTAGTGCCCATGAATAATACTTGATAAATGCTCAAACATTGCTTCCTAGATAATGTGAATTCCAAGCTACAAAACTGAAGTAATTCTAAGGACTGACAATTATATGAATGTGATAAAGACAGGATTTGAACAGAAATATTTTACAGGCTTTTGGTTTTGGGACCCATTCTTGATTAAGACAATGTTTTAACAAAATATGAGATGGTGCAGCAAGAACCTTAGATGATTTAACCTGGAATGACCCATTGCATATACTTAAATGTCTGCCACTATGTCTTTGGATTTCCCTCTTCTTATTCAGGTCTGTAACATACCGATTACAGGGCTCTGCGGTTCTTCAGCTCTCCTCTTCCTTCCTCCACTGCGGTCACTGCTATACTTAAGCCAGTTCTTAATGTGGCTGTCGCACTCGCTGGCAGTGATATTTTGCGCTGCCGCAGCACCTGAACAGGTAACAGTTCTTGATCATTGAAAATACAATGCACTATTTCCAGGAGAATCAAAAAGTGTCTATTAAGCACACTGTATTTAATTTTTCTTTTACAATGACAGCAATGCAGTGGCATTCAGACACCTCTTATAGCTGCAGTGATTTTTAAAGCTGCAAAAGCCTTCTTTTGGCCTCCTCGGCCAAGCCAATTGTATTGGGTTGCCAGTGTGTCTGTGATGAGGTGACGCATTATTCTCCTGACCGCGTCCCCAGCATTCATCCCACCAAGTGCTGTAAGGTGTGTTGTCTACAGATAAGAACAGAAATGTACAGATGTATATAGATTTTATACAGTTAAGAACAACATTATTCATACCCCTGGCAAATATTAATTTAATGTTGATTTTCTCTCGACCAATATGTTTGTTCTGACTGAAAATGAAACTGCCACATGTCAAAAGGTTGCTTGACAATGTGGTAGAAACATGGAAATAGAAGCATTTTCATCTTTTTTTTTACATATGTATGAATTTTGTGTCCAAAATTATTCATACCTTTTTTTAGATAATGACTGGAAAGCCTTGTTTGGCTGTATGTTTTGGATCATTGTGTGGTTTAATGGCCCGATGCCGCCTATTGGGACGGGTTTCTCGGCAGACTGCCTGATTTTTTTTCCTCCAAAAATCTTACTGTAGCCCCTTGTTTTAGTGTTACCATTTACTTTGAGAAGGTCACCAGGTCCCATTGTCTGGAAAAAAACACCCCAAGCTAATACATTTCTATAATAGCTATTCTGCACTGTGGATATGGTGTTTTGATGGTTGACATTTGCAGCACATCCCAAAATGGACCACTTGGTCATCATGGATGCTGATCATGGATCACTCTTCTTAAAATGCACAACTCTGCTTAACCTTTTATAAGGACACACCTGAACAAAGAATATAGCTTTTGCTTGATTTTTAAATGGTTATGAACTAGGTTTCCAGACTAGATCTCCCTGAAATAAGATGTAGGTGGGCGGGGCTAGGCTAGCTGTCTAGAATCATTGTGAAGACATTGAGAGGCTTGGTATGTATTATGAGAACCATTTTGAGAGCTGTGATGACAAATAAACATGCTTCCAGTGATTATTTAAAAAGGGTATGAATAATTTTGGACATGCCATTTTTCATAAAAATGTTCAAAAAATATGAAAACTGATTCTACCACATTATCTTACAACATTTAGCCATGTAGAAGTGTCATTTTCAAACATATTGGTCAAGAGAAAATTAACATTAAATCAATATTTGCCAGGGGTATGAATACTTTTGTTCTTAACTGTATAGAATGTGTACTGTTGACAAAACATAATGCAGTTGGTTCCAAAGTATTCAACCAACGTGAAATTTTTCACCATGTTGTGGTCATCAATGTAGTCAAATACATACCATAGCTTTCTCCTGTGCTTTCTCTAATAACACATTCTCCACTCTCCTCAGATGTTCTTGTGTCTGAATTGGGAATGTGAATTCCTCTGGTAGAGAGGGCGCTGCTTGTGCTGGCTGCTTCTTAGCCAGGGCCTGGAGAAGGAGGGTGTTCTGGCGCACTTGCGCCTTTATCTCCTCCAAGGCCCTGAAAATTAGCTGGTCACGCTCTATAGGTAAGAAAGGTTTAATAGAAAAACAGAAACATTTCACATTGCTTTAGAAAGTGTTGTGACTTAAATGATTATGTTACACAAATGATATCATCAGTCATGTTGCAGACCAGCAAAATGTTTTGTACCGAATGTGTTTGTCACAGGCTGTGAGTAGGAGGTAGTGGGAGCACTCAAGACCGATGAAAACACCGGTGGTGGCTGGAGTACAGGCTGGAGTACAGGTAGCTGTTTGGAGGAGCCTGGTTTCGCAGGTGGTTTCACTGGTTGTTTCGCTGGTTGTTTTGCTGGTTGCTGGTTGGCGATGGAATGGCGTGGCTGAGGTAGAGCTTCAAACTGCTCCACCACTTTGGCAGAGGGCCTGCAGTATGACAACAGGACAACACCACAGGTATTAAAACATCAGTGAATCTTAGACTTTTGTTAATTTGTGTACTGTACGGTTCTTACATTCTAGGCCTTCTGAAACTTTCATCCTCAGAAGTGAGGGAGTCTTTCTTGGTGGCCCTCACCAGTTTCTTCCTGGCCGCTTCATAAGAATCTGTATTTGAGGGAAACATTTGTTAAACAAGGAACCATATTGCAGCATGTATAGAAATGAAATGAAGTTGCATTATGATGAATCATGTTATCTCTCTCTCTCTCTCTCTCTCTCTCTCTCTCTCTTTCTTTCTCTCTGTGTTTGTTTACAGGAGGGTCTCACCATATTTCTTCAGTACCCTGACAAAGAACTCCCCCCATGTCTCATCAGGATCCTCCTGATTCTGGACAGCCACCTTACCCCGTTGCATACTTTTGTATGGTGGCCAGAACGACACTTTTTGGTCGACACTCAGCCAGCTTGTGGGCACCACTTCAACCTCATTCTTTTCCGTAAATAGTACAATTGCGAACATGATCTGTAAACTGAAATGATGAACAGATGAACTTAGCTTTAACTAACTAACTTATTTATTTATTTATTTATTTATTTATTTATTACTAACTAACTAACTTATTTATTCATTTATTTATTTATTACTAACTAAATTATTTATTTATTTATTTATTTATTTATTTATTTATTTATTACTAACTAACTCATTTATTTATTTATTTATTTATTTATTATGTATGGTTCAGTCGGTATATTGCAAAGCCATGTTTGACAGGCATTGCAACCATTTTGGCATCAATGGTTTTCTCTGACAAAGCCACCACCTCTACAGACAGTCCTTGAACAAAAGCAATATTCAAATTGAGGGAGTCAACTGGGGATGTGAAAAACGACTGTCTGTTTAAAAATTTCCGTCCCAAAAACTGTGTGCAGCCATCAGCATTGAACATTTTTTCAATTCTGAATATGCTGTGCCCACTCAAAACTATGTTGTTAGGCGCATGGACTGATAAAAAGAATTTGGGACAGGTGTAGTGAGAGAGTAGACTGTGCAACACTGGACTGACATTGACTGACTGACTGACACTGCTGTTTAGTTTTTGTTCAGCGATGCGTTTTACAATTTGCTGCAAAGGTTGGTTTGGCTTTCTGATCTTTCTTTTCAGTTGATGCAGAAAGTTTTCGAAAGGAAAGGCAGAAATTCTCTGCAAGGGGCCAAATTTTCTGACATCGTCTGCCAGGTGGATTAAGCTATGGACATTGTACACAATGAAATCGCCATAAATCACAGAGAAGTTTTGGACAAAGACTCTGATCACCTTCTCGGCGTAATCACAGTATGTTTTTGACAGCTGTGGGCTGCATAGAATGGTTATGCCCACATGCAGAAGGAGGAAGTGATCGTACATAACATCAGGCAGTTCGTTTTTGAGAGCAATGGGACCCGTATACAAAAGAAATGTCCGAAATTCAGTTGCTTTCCAACGGTCCACCTCTGTTAGGGATCTCCCTCTTCTATTGAACTCTTTTGGCAAGCTTTTTCCAAGTTCCACTATTTTTTGTGATATTGATGTTATTGTTCGGTTGCCAATTCTTGTGGGTAGTGGGCCTCGCATCCACAACCAAATGAGCTTTCTCACTACTCCCAAACACACTAAGTGCATGTAATCGAGCACAAATTGGGAGACCATGCCAATGTTGATGTCAGTGAGGGGACTTTCACCATCCTTGTGGTGATCACTTTGTAATTTGGCCTTAAAGCTCTCGTCTGTACGTGGTGCCGCCATTGTCTCAGGGAAGTTTAATCTGTTATTGCACCAAACACCCTCCTGAACACACCTCTCGCAGCCGTAATACGAATTATGATATTTTATGTTTTTGAGGAATGCTCTTGCTGGTGCATCGCATACAAAGGCCGAAATGATTATTTTGTGATTTTGTTGGTACATAACACCACTTGAGGAGATGACTGACATCTCCTCCACAAAATCGGAGAGATACTCTGCCAAATTTGATGGTTTTTTAAACCCAGAGTATAATGCCACAACGAAGGGAATTTGGTCTGGGTCTTCTTCAATTAATGCCAATATTGGCCAGAATTGGTTATTGCTACTTTTAAAAAGTGGCATGCCATCAATATTGATTTGCAGGTGGAGTGTTTGAGCGATTGTTAGGGTGGGACTGTCCTGCATCCTCACCAATACACCTTTAGCTAATCCAAAATAGTGCATGGAGCCCCCTGCTTTTTCTTCCACCTCTATGCTTTTAGGAGTTGACAAAAGTGTCCGACCATCTTTTGGGAGATCTACATCGGGCAGGTGTTTGTTAAGGACAGCAAGAAGACTTGAAAGATGGCTGATTGGTGTGTTTGTTTCCACTGCCCACGCCTTTAAATCGTCACGTAATTTAATGTTGTCATATTCCTCATCAGGACTGTCAATGTCAATGTCAAAGTCCTCGTCTTGCATACAGTAATCGATATTTTGGATTTCCTCCAGACCACAGGTGGCGCTTATGTCCTCTAAACTAGAGCTAGTACTAACGTTACACCAGTCTCCTCCATCACAGCTGTCTAACGTTTCCGTCCCTGACATGTAGGAGTCGGAGCCATGGTCGGAGCAGTCGGAGTCGTGAGTAACGCTAACTTTTTCCACATTAAGTGATTGTAGCATAGAGACAATGGCCTCTGTATTTTTTTTGTATGCCGTCTTAAAGACCTTTTTGATAGCAATTTGTTGCTCTCTGCCATTATTGTGACAGACAATAGCGTAAAGTTTACTAGATAACTGTTAGCATCAAGCAAGCTATAGCAGCTAGCGATATAGCTAACGTTAACGTAACCGTTTTCAGCTAATTTTAGCGAGCGAATCCGACTAACGCTAATTTACACAGTTATCGTTCTTGGTTTATGGTGTTGCGGTCTTGAAAGTGACCTTATAACCACTACTTTACCTGAATGTTGACCAAAACACCACAGTGTCTAATGTTAGACCAAAGTCTGTCGTTGGCGATCCCAGGTGAATTGAAAATCAGTTGATTTCAGTTAACTTTTATTCATACGCGCGCAGGTGTGTGTGTTACATCATAAGCACGAGAGCAACCTATATGTTCTATATTGTTGATGAACACAGTGGACCTTTTAACCTGTAATGTGTAGTGTAGCCTACAGTTTTTTTCTCCTACTCTCTCTGTGTGTGTGTGTGTGTGTGCTTTCAGACTCTGGAAAAATGTACTTATGAGGGCTTTATTTCCTTGAAGGTAACTATATTACACCCCCAGACACACACACATCAGTAGTCCTATGAGCTATGAGATGTCAGATTGTGTGTGTTGACACTGGAGGCACACTCACCTGTCTTATGTTCTTCAATGGAGGCTGAGGATGATGAAGACACTGTCTGTATGCTTGGAGTTGTGAGGGGAATTCTTGTAAACATGCACTACCAAAGTTTTAGCCTGATGAGCCAGACCTCACATCTTGATGTAGGACCATTCGCAGTGCTCAGTCCAAGGGGCGGGATAAACGGTTGTCTTTCAAATTCCCTCTGCACGCAATAGGATAGTGCTACAACCATGCATTTTCCCACCAGCGGAGCTAGTTGTTCAAACTTTTGCCAATTTAAACAAAGCTTAACTCGTGTCACGCTGTTCGCCAGCAGCAGCATCCATCTTCTTTGTTTTCAAGTAGCAGGGAATTCACGCAGAACAGTCGCAACTATGCCATCATTATGTTAAGTCCGCTTACTGATTCTATACACGATGTGATTGGCCTGACTGAAGTTGAATTTTTCCAACTCGCAAGCCAACGGAGAGTTGCTAGACTACCCTGGCAGCAAATTACATCACCTTGGCCGCTAGGGTGCGTCTAGATTTCTAGGCTACCAAAGTTTGGGATCACTTAGAAATTTCCATTCCACTCCATTATAGACAAAATACCAGCTGAGATCAATTACATTGTTTTTTTGTTTTTTTAATCAGTGCAACAGTTTTCAGGTTACACAGTATGCGCTTACATAATTGCAAAAGTGTTCTCTACTATTGTAGAAAGAAATGTCTTATCTCTAATGCAATATTTACATTGCCCATTATCAGCAACCATTCATCCAATGTTCCAAAGGCACATTCTGTTTACTAATATATAATTTCTCTGTTTCAGTAGCATCTGTTTCCTGTTACCAGCGTAACACAACACAGACTGTTTTTCTGCCGTGTATTCAGGGCACAGGCAGCTAGCGGATAGTGAGGCGATGTTTTAGCTTAGAAACTGCGTGACATGTCAACAACGTTTGTATTTACTTGTCACAGCCTGGCATACTGTGTTCATTATTCCATACATCTGATGTGTAGGCTAACTGCTGAACTATGAGGTCCGACAAGGGACCAGGGCTATAGGCTACAGTCAGGGCTACCCTGCTGAAAAAAAACAGCCTGACTAGCTTAAGGTGGTTTGCTGGTTGACCAGCTTGTTTGACCACCCTATGATGGTTGACCTGCTAGACCAGCAAAACTCATGCGACAACATAGCTTCGGCTGGTTTACCCAGCTTGCGATGGTAATTCAGCTGGTTTTGCTTGTCGTATCATCTCAAGTCATTTTAGCTGGTGTTGCCGGTCTACATTGCTGATTTATCTGGCCATGCCAGGTTATGTTGGTCATTCTAGTAAACCAGTATGACCGCCTTACACACACAGTATGCACTTACATAATTGCAAAACTGTTCTCTACTGTTGTAGAAAGAAATGGCTTATTTTTAATGCAATATCTACATTGCCCATTATCAGCAACCATTTATCCAATGTTCTAAAAGCACACTCTGTTTACTAATCTAATATCATTTCTCTGTTTCAGAAGCATCCATTTCCTGTTGTTACCAGCACCATGCCATGTATGTCGCTCTGCATTATCCACATGTACACTGACCAATCACTGACTTGTTTCTTGCTGGGCATTTTTTATAACAGTGATAAACATTAAAAACATGAAAAGCATGAATATTTCTTTCAAACAACACAACTTGTGGTGAAGTCAGAGTATGCTTCCAATCAATCATTACACAACAGTGAAAAAAGTTCAAAATATAGTTTTCAATATAGATCGACAGATAGATACTTTATTGATCCCCAAGGGGAAATTCAATTCAATAAGAACCTAGACAAGATAAATTCATATATTGAAATTGGTCAATTGTTATTTCCATTGAATATTTTTATTTAAGTACACCAAGTAAGTACAGAAACCACTGTAAATGTGCCTTTGGCCTATTTGATCCATGCTTGCAAATACACACACCTTCAGCTGTGTTGCTGTGTGTGTGTGTTAGAGGGTGATTGACTAAATAGCACCACTGTACATTGTAAAATGAGTGTGACAAACATGTAATGCAACTTTTTTGTTTGTTTTTAAAATCCATGCTATCTATTTCTCTGTCTAATGTATATTTTTTTGTTTCTATCTGGTCCATTCAGGTGCTCTCTGCAGCTCAGAATGAGATTGGCTGGGACTTAATGGCACGCTACTGGGAAAGTGATTACTCACTCATGAGTGAAATAGTGATCTCGTATACTGTGAAATGCCAGTATTAAATAAATGATGGGCTTGTAAACATTGGGTTTGTGTCATGGTTTTCAGCAACAAACATACTTTACATGAAACTGTAAGATGACATTCACTTAAATTGTGAGTTATTAGGGGGAAGGCTGAAATCATTTGACAAATTAACTTTGTCTAATACAAAGATTTACTTGTTTGTATTAGGTGTAATTGCAGTGGCACATTATGATACACATTTAAATAATGCCCAGTCAGACATAAGGAATTTTCTATCAGAAAAACTTTATTGGACCATGGCAGTCATATTTTATGGTGAGGTCACGGGCAACTCCAACTGAAATATCTGATGTTACATGATTAGTGCTTGGATCTCATCTAGCCTATAACCAGAAAGTTGGACATCAGTTCCACCATGAATAGCCTAACTGCTTAACAGTTATACCCATTAGAGTGGAACTTCTAATGGGTTAGCTATAGTATACTTTTTGTTGGAGTTGCGATAGCTTGACCTATTTGGGAAATGCACTCTTTTTCAGTGACTTCTGTGGGTATACTTAGTTACTTATTGGTCATAGGAATAAGTTGGCTACTGCTTTTCTTGATTGCATGTGGGAAAACAAATATCCTAGTCTTACAAACAGAAGCAGGTATGTATAATCTACACACCTATGGCTGAAAAAGTTAAGGTTCATTTAGCAAATGTTATTTTGTAGTATTAAAAAAGATTGTTTTATAATTTATCACGTAATTAGCACGTTTAAGATAATCACTGCAGTTGCAAACAGCCGGTCGGTGGACTGCCGTTGGCGTGACTGTGTTTCAACGTTGTAAATCCTCTTGTTTTAAGAGGCCTTTAAGAGGTCTTACAAACTTCTAAAATTATCTCACAAATGCAATAAATAATAATAATAAATAATAAAACCCGAAATCTTGCGTTGTTGACATTCGCTGCAGTTGCAGCCAGTCGGTGGACTGCCGTTGGCGTGACTGTGTTTCAACGTTGTAGATCCTCTAAATATTTTTGTTTGACGCAGCTTGTCGCAGAACAATCCAACATTCTATAAACCATTCTATATACAATTGCTTGAGGCGCTGCGGTTGTTGTGACATTGTTTCAACGTTGAAATTCCACCTCCGACACTGCCAACCAATGGCAACGTTGTGACAACGTGTGCTTGCTATTAGCACATGTGTACCACACTCATACAGTAGCCATTAGCACATGTGTACCACACTCATACAGTAGCCATTAGCACCATTAGCTCATGTGTACCATACTCATACAGTAGCCATTAGCACATGTGTACCACACTCATACAGTAGCCATTAGCACATGTGTACCACACTCATACAGTAGCCATTAGTACCATTAGCACATGTGTACCAAAGATTGTTAAGGCGGAGCAAGATACTTCGTAGTAGTTCATGTCTATGGGCGCGAAATGGGGATCGAATCCTGTCTGCATAAAGAGGCGTGTCGATGACGTATTGACGAGCTTAAGTTGCAACCGGCCAACAGACTGAATTGCTCAAAAATGCTAAAAATGTTCAGAAGGGTTTGAGGATCATGAAAATGTGCCCGAAATTCACATTCCTAACTCTATAGAACCAAGACCTTAGCATATGTGGTGAAATTCTGAGCTATGCCCATAGACTTCAATGGAGCAGTCGCTGCCTCTGCTCTGCATAAAGGGGGATTTTGACCCCCCCCCTCGTGCAATCCGGGTTCCCGGAAGTGGCTCCTGATGAAATATCTTGCTCCGCCTTAACAATCTTTGTGTGTACCACACTCATACAGTAACCATTAGCACATGTGTACCACACTCATACAGTAGCCATCAGCACCATTAGCACATGTGTACCACACTCATACAGTAGCCATTAGCACATGTGTACCACACTCATACAGTAGCCGTTAGCACATGTGTACCACATTCATACAGTAGCCATTAGCACCATTAGCACATGTGTACCACACTCATACAGTAGCCATTAGCACCATTAGCACATGTGTACCACACTCATACAGTAGCCATTAGCACATGTGTACCACACTCATACCGTAGCCATTAGCACATGTGTACCACACTCATACAGTAGCCATTAGCACCATTAGCACATGTGTACCACACTCATACAGTAGACATTAGCACATGTCATGTCCTATACTAGAGGCATAGTACTATAGGCATAGCTGATACATATTTTGTTTCATAAGTCGTGTTGTATATGATAATGTTAACATTGTGTACTGTAATATTGTCACAGTCATGGGTTTCATAAGTCGTGTTGTATATGATAATGTTAACGTTGTGTATGTAACGTTGTCACAGTCATGGGTTTCATATGTTGTGTTAACGTTGTGTTAATGTTGTCACAGTCATGGGTTTCATATGTTGTGTTAACGTTGTGTTAATGTTGTCACAGTCATGGGTTTCATATGTCGTGTTAACGTTGTGTTAACGTTGTGTTAACGTTGTGTTAATGTTGTCACAGTCATGGGTTTCGACACACCCCGGTGGCACAGGAGGGTCATCACAGTGTGGAGTGGAACAGAGGAGCCATTACAGACAGAGGACAGAATGGTGACAGAACACACAGTACAGACAAAGCATGCAGTACAGACACACTGGCAACCACTAAACACACAGTAAAGACACACTGGCAACCACTAAACACACAGTACACACACGCTGGCAACCACTAAACACGCAGTACAGACACACAGGCAACCACTATACACAGTACAGACACATTGGAGGCTCATGACTTACTGCTGTGCTGGTGATGATGCTGGATATCAGTGGTCATGTATGATTAAAGAGAACAGCTTTAGATATGTGGGCTGTGTGTGAGTATGTATTGTAGGGTGTACATATGTGTTATGTAGGCTGTGTGTGAGTATGTATTGTAGGGTGTACATATGTGTTATGTAGGCTGTGTGTGAGTTTATAGTGTAGGGTGTACATATGTGTTATATAGGCTGTGTGTGAGTATGTATTGTAGGGTGTACATATGTGTTATGTAGGCTGTGTGTGAGTATGTATTGTAGGGTGTACATATGTGTTATGTAGGCTGTGTGTGAGTTTATAGTGTAGGGTGTACATATGTGTTATGTAGGCTGTGTGTGAGTATGTATTGTAGGGTGTACATATGTGTTATGTAGGCTGTGTGTGAGTATATAGTGTAGGGTGTACATATGTGTTATGTAGGCTGTGTGTGAGTTTATAGTGTAGGGTGTACATATGTGTTATGTAGGCTGTGTGTGAGTTTATAGTGTAAGGTGTACATATGTGTTATGTAGGCTGTGTGTGAGTTTATAGTGTAGGGTGTACATATGTGTTATGTAGGCTGTGTGTGAGTTTATAGTGTAGGGTGTACATATGTGTTACGTAGGCTGTGTGTGAGTATATATGTTGTGTACACTGGACAGGCGTTGCTCACCAGGTAGTCAAAAGTGAGCAGAGGTCAAATCAACACAGCCATCATCAGAACAACAATGTCTTCTCAAGGGTGAGTTTGTTGTTTTCTCTGATCTGATAATAAACATCTGCATAAAGGCCCTTGTAACTCTCTTTTCTAAATGACGATAAGCATCCAATGATCTCTCATAGTCTGAGGCTCCAAGCATCCGCCAGCTGTTTAAGAACAGCAGTCCCAGGGTGCAGTGCAGCGGACAGGCTCTGAGCGGGTGGAGCACAGAGGAGTGGACGCATGGCTCTGAGGGCTATCTCAGCGTGGAGATGGATTCACCCGTAACCCCCACCCGTACGGGCCGCTCCAGGGTGGAAACGCCCGACTCGGAGTCCGAGTACTTCACCCCAAGAGTGACCGCACAGGCCCTCAGGAGGCAGGACGCGTCCCCCAGCCAACAGCGCCGCCTCTGGGCCAGATTTGGCCCACATGCCCCTCTCCTGGACCCAGCCCAGGGGCTCTACTACCACACTCTCCCAGCGCTGCGCTCCAGAGCGCTGGTCCCCAAGCCCAGGCAGGAAATGGGCTTTGTTGGGTCATTTCTTATCCTATTTATGTACTGTATATTGCTTCTCATTTAGCTTTAATTGCAACTTCTACAAATAAATGTGGAATCATATTGTAAAAGTAGGCTACCAATTTCCGCCCTTTCGTTTGAAAAATCTAAAAACTAAGATGTTTTTTAATACTTAATGTTTGATTGATGAACCTTGCATTTTTCAGTAGCCAAATGAAAATCTGGTTTGGTTCTTACCTATAATATCCGGTTGTGTTTACCATGCTCAGAGCTGATGGTCTGGTGAGGGCCCTGTTTCTGGTTTGCCAGTTTGGCTGCTGATCATGTTAACTGCTGATATTTGTAATATTTATTTATTTGCATCAATAAAGTTCATCTTTGCCTCGCTGATCCCACTTAACATTTTATTCCGTTTTGGGGGTAAAAATGAAACAGTTCAGTCATTTGCAAACGTTATTATTTATCATTGGTATTGTGGGCCATCTCACATGACGAATGTGCAGGTCTGTCTCGGCACAAACAGTGTCTTTCAACATGTGCCACACATCAACTGATAGCTGTGTTTCATTTTATTAGATCCATATTAGGTATGTCTGTCTCGACCCAGAATCGCGATTTTGTCCTGTTTCAATACTCTCTACTTTCAACTATTGTGGCAGCCCACAGCCTACATTAGACACTCGCAAGGCCATCTGCAGGTTCGGCTACTGTACTCGTTCAGCAGTGCAAAACGTTCACTTAGGCTAGCCTACTTAGATGTAGCCTATTGCTTTGAGACTTTCCTGTTCGCATAGCATTTTGTGTGGATCATGCTTAAGTGGACATGCATTATTTCCTACATACTGGACCTTTAAGTGGACATACATTATTTCCTACATACTGGACCTTTAAGTGGACATGCATTAGACATAAACCGGTGATGTCCACGTGTTTCCGGCTTCAGATCTTTCTTCCTATTCTGTCGCTCACTGTAGACTTTGTAAAAATGTGAACCTAGCTCGGCACTTGAGGGGTGGAGGCAGAGTTCAAGTTCTCTGGATGTTGAAAATGGGGATGATGAAATGGTGTGTGTGTGTGTGTGTGTGGAGGGGGGGGGTTAAATGAGGGGTGGGGGGTGTTGATGTGTATAGCAGACCACTCTTAAGAAGTAGGCAGGGCCTTGTTGAATATTGACAGATGCAAATATCACCAGTTAACATGACCACCAGCCAAACTGGCACACCGGCCCACTCACTCGGCACATCAACGGTTATACCGAGAATTCTTGTTGCGGAATCAAAATTCCAGTGGAGCTCCAAGCGGTTTTGTACACGCAGCCTTACAACACTGTTTACAGCTCTTCCAGTCACTGTACAATGTAATTTTGGTACAGGGATCATTTAGATATCCTTATGGGGTGGGTGCTTGCGTTTCTTTAGGAATCCACCATCTTGATATGTATAGAAATGAATATTAAGTCACTAATACACTTAAAAGGGCGAAATTAGGGCACGGGTGGAGTAACTTTCCGATAGGTAACTAGCTTATGTATATGAGGCACTAAATTCAATGTCCTAATCTTTTCTGTTTTTTCTGCCTCCATAGCAGGTTATGCATTTCCCCCCAAGGGCTTAAGATTTCTGTGGTGGAGAAACCCATGTCTATGAGAGCCACCATAACTCCAACCTCTCCTCCTAACGCAAGCCCACCAAGCCAGCATCACTTTCATCCCATTCAGCACCATATGAAAATGCAGCCCTCTAACACACATCCACTGACCCACTGGCAGCAGAGCCAAGGTGGTTCTGGTCCGCAGCAAACCCAGAGATTTGTCCATCAGCCTGCACCGGTCAAGCCACACCGTTACCTGCAGTCCGGTACCATTATGGATGAGCACACCCAATCAGAACACAGAGACAAGGCCGTGGTGGGAAACGCAGGTAGCTCAGCTGGACCAAACAGGTGAGTTTGAACTGTCATTTACACGTCAAGTACAAAATACCTGAAGATAGCAGAAGAGCTTGTAATTTTATTAACACTGGATAAAATCTTACTGCATGAAGTTCATTTACATTACACTAAACAGTAATACTTTTACTAAGTGTATAAGTGTAAGGAGATGTCAATCATGAGTTGTAGGCGTGTCTTTTACTAAGTGTAAGGATATGTCAATCATGAGTTGTAGGTGTGTCTTTTACTAAGTGTAAGTAGATGTCAATCATGAGTTTTAGGCGTGTCTTTTACTAAGTGTATAAGTGTAAGGAGATGTCAATCATGAGTTGTAGGCGTGTCTTTGCTCATGCAGTCAGGTGGATGTGAAGACAAATGTGTTTGGTCAGCCGCTGCTGTCTGCCACGCGAAGGACGGGTCAGTCTCCCCTGATGACCCGTAGAACCCAAGTCGAAGAGGACCTCAGAAAACTGCTAGTTGTGGGTGATACGGTTGATCACGGTAAAGTTACAGTAAGTGATCAGATACTGGCATCATTTATTAATCATAGTTTTAAGTATATATATTTTTGGCCTTTTTATGCCTTTAATGATAGTGACAGTGGAGAATGACAGGAAGTGAATGGGAGAGAGAGCAGGGGTGGGATCTGGAAAGGACCACGGGGCGGGAATCGAACCCGGGTCACCGGCGTACGGTGCAGGTGCCCCAGCCAGTTGCGCCACAGCTGGGGCGATTAATCATAGTTTTGACATGCTGACATATTTCCACTGCCTTGAAAGGATTTCATTGCAAAAATAAAATTGTAAGCCATATATAATGGTGGACTGATAATGCATGATGCATGACTGATAATGCGTTATCTATGACATGATAATGCATCTTATGATAGTGCGATCTTTACTTTTTAAACTATTCTTTGCTTTCTATGCTTTTATTAGCTATTACTGTTTGCTTTTGTTTAGGTAAAGCACATTGAATGACCTCTGTGTATGAAATGCGCTATATAAATAAACTTGACTGCTAATGCATGATGCCAGACTGATAACTCTGACATGAGGTGAAAGACAAGGCTGTATACCAATAGTCTCCGCAGAACATAGACGGAACATTATCGTCTCTACAGAACATAGACAGGACGTTATCGTCTCAATATAGACAGAATGCTATCATCTCTGCAGAACATATACTGAACGTTATCGTCTCTACAGAACATAGACGGAACGTTATATCAGTATCCTGGAGACTCAGCAGATGTTCCCCACAGTCCTACTATGGCCCGGCCGCAGGGTTCTCCAGCACGTGCACACAGCAGGGCTTCAGCACAGCTCAACAGGAACGGTAGGATGTTATGTTAGCCTCCAATCTTTACAGTGAAATGTGGATAAATGCATCCTCCTCTTCTGAGAGCAGCAGGATGATGTGGTTATTTCTTACACAGGATTTGGGTCAGTGTCTGAGCTCAGTGACACTTCAGTCTGGAACATGACGCACAGCCCGGTCCCTCCGTCAGGTACACTGCTGCATCTGCCCTGGAGCTGGACAGCTGATTAATGACCAGCACGATGAGAAAAGAGGTGGCTGGTGGTCCCTGAAGACAGGATGTTCCTTTGAAACAAGTGCGATGTGACAGCTTGGCTCTCTATTTGGTTTCACAGTGAAGGATAAAATGGCTTCGATTTGTACGACGAGCGAGTATCAAGAAATGGGGACGGTACTGGAGAGCAAGTCAGTGAGCCACGGTCCCCCTGAGATGCTTCTGGAAGACTCCACCATGCAGCAGGGGTATTGAACTTTTTACATTCATCTCCAGAGATAATATACAACTTATCTGAATAATCCTATAGAAGTCATATGCACAGTATCCATGTGAAATGTATCGTCATACACAAGTCATATTAGCATATCATGTGAGTGCATATTAGTGGGGGGCCTTAAGCACATAAATAGGTAATTTTGCGCAAATTCATCTAAAAGCGCCAAATTTGGCACAGATGTAGCTCAAGTTCTACTGAAATGATTTAGCTAGGGCGCCGGAGCCAGCGACCCTCGGGGCCAAGATGGCGGCAAATCCAATATGGCCGCTGCCCGAAAAGGGTTCATGGGAAACACATAGAAATGTTTATACGCAGAATTTGTGCGGAAATGTGCTTAAGGCCCCCCACTATATTAGCATGCCATGCGTATGCTCATGTGAGTGCTCTGGTCTGATGCGTCTCTCTCTGGTGTCATGGTAACAGTGAGGACTCAGGAGAGCTCGCCAGGCAACTCTACTATCTGGAGACGATACTAGGGGAGCTCAAGAGTGACCTGAACAAGGTATTGCTGGGATCACATGTTACATTTAGCACACACACTATACTCACATACACACAACTGCACATACATTTAGCACACACACTATACTCACATACACACAACTGCACATACATTTAGCACACACTATATACTCACATACACACAACTGCACATACATTTAGCACACACACAAAACTCACATACACACAACTGCACATACATTTAGCACACACACTATACTCACATACACACAACTGCACATACATTTAGCACACACACTATACTCACATACACACAACTGCACATACAGTTTGTAAACACAGATAACTCCTAGAGATTTACAACCTTGGAAAATAGCCACATACACACCTACGCATACTGAGAACAACTTGCCTGCACACACACATTCCACAGAAGCTCTATGTGGGTTTTACTTCTTCATCTGTGTGTGTGTGTGTGTGCGTGCTTGTGTGTTTGTGCTGTGTGTGTGCGCGTGTGCGTGGTGTGTGTGTGTGTGTGTGCATGTGTGGTGTGTGTGTGTGTGCGTGGTGTGTGTGTGTGTGCATGTGTGGTGTGTGTGTGCGTGGTGTGTGTGTGTGTGCTATGTGTGTGCGTGCGTGGTGTGTGTGTGTGCGTGCGTGCGTGGTGTGTTTGTGTGCTGTGTGTGTGTGCGTGCGTGTGTGAGTGCGTGTGTGTGCGTGTGTGTGCGTGCATGCGTGGTGTGTGTGTGTGTGTGTGTGTGGTGTGTGTGTGTGGCAGGAGAGGAGGGATAAGCTGGTGCTCCTGGCGGAGGTGGAGAGTCTGCGCAAGAACAACCACCACCTGCTGGAGGAGTCGCTGTTCGCCTACGAGGAGCTGCACAAACTCAAGAGCATGTTCAGCGTCGCGCCCGGCAACGTCCAATGAGAAGAGGCCCTCAGAGAGGCAGGCCCGGGGACGTCCAATGAGAAGAGGCCCTCAGAGAGGCAGGCCTGGCAACGTCCAATGAGAAGAGGCCCCTCAGAGAGGCAGGCCCGGGGACGTCCAATGAGAAGAGGCCCTCAGAGAGGCCAGATAGCGCAGCGGAACATTCTCATGGACCTATCTGAAGCGTGTGTGTGTATGTGTGTGCTTCATTTCTGTAATATTACTGACAAATAGGTCTGTTGTTTAGTCGGTCACATGATATAAAATGGAACTTGAGGTATATTCCATTAAGCACAGGGACACGGGTAACATATCAAAACCATGTTTCTTTTATTGCTCCAGTAATGCAGATCATTTAAGGGTCGTCTGTACTATGTATAGACAAATAATCTTCTGATAAAACAGCCAATCATAAGTAGAACAGTCTCCATTGGTTTCCATTATAACCTAAAAAACTAAAAAAGTCTTAGCGGTAAAAAAAACTACTTTGTGAAGTTAAAGGAGATGCAATAGCCCTGTTGACTTCTACTAACACATGAAACAGAATTGCTCGGGATGAGGAAGGAACCTTTGCCTTAATTTTAAATATGAATGTAGAAAACATGTATAAATAGGTAATAAATAAATACAAACCATGTATCACACCACATCATGGAAACATTCAATCCTTTCAGTCTCTGTCTTTCTGATTTCCACTAAAAGAATACCTCAAACATAAACAAATAAACAAACAAATAAACAATGATGAAGACATGTTTGTTTTCCACTATTACAAACGTCAAACATTTGGATAATGTTAATAAAACACTACAAAATAAATACAATTAAAAAAATATAAAAGGGGAAGTTAGGCCTTGCCAGCATAAGGTTACATCAGCCCTGTTTTCAATGAAAATAAACAAAAAGTACTTTATAGTAATGACCAAGTTTTGAATGAAGTTGACCAAAAAGTCTGTAACACAGAGTTCATACAAAAAAGTAAACAGATTTAGTTGAAACAGCCCTTGTCCAATTCAATTTCGTCAGAGAATAAATATAATTCAGCGAGCCAATTCTGTGCTGTTAATTTAAAACAATGGCAACAGGAATTCCCTAAAATGCCCTAAAAGCTGGCCACGTTCAGTTCCAGTGTTTGTGTGTGTGTTCGTCATGGCAACCATGGGCCATGTTCAGGGTTCCGGCTCCCCTCTGGCGGCGGCACACAGGCGTCGGTCAGCCAGGAGCAGGTGCAGTGGACTCGGCACGCACTCCTCGCCCGACTCCTCCTCCTCCTCCTGCACACGCACGTTGCGGTTCTCCTGGCAGCTGTAGCGACGTGCCTTCAGGCTGCAGATGACATGAAGGACGTCACACACACTGACCAGAGCTTCAGCTGCACTAGCTTCACAAGGTGGACTGGCGAGGCTCCCACTACTAACTACCATGTTCATGTTACTAACGTTGATGCGCTCACTCACTACTAACTACCTAATCTGGGTACCCAGAAGCTCGCATGCTGAACAAACTTCTGGGCCAAAACCTTCACAACCGGAAAACAGCTACTTTCAGAGACGCCCACTGATCTCACTTCCGTTGTGTTCATGGGGAAAAGTTCCTACTGAAACCAGTGCGAAATTGCTGCCGATACAAACATAATTGAAGCATGTTTAGAGTCGATTTTTGAAGAAATTGAAGTTCGTAAAAACATTTGCTTTAAACCTCTGCAGAAGTTATGTCTCATTTGCCTAAGCCAAGGCTAGCCAGAGATGGCTACAAAGGCAAACTAAACGCCATTGTTTTGGTTGTTAGTCCACTGTCGGCGGTATTTTCATGAAACACCCAGTACACTTGCTTACTCACAAGGTCTGCCACCTCTCTGCGATTGGATATTGAAAAAAGCTTTGTTCGAAATCAGAGACATTCCCCCCGCCCCATTTTCCTCTAGAATACTAACTGCCATGTTCATGTTAATAAGATTGATGTGCTCACTACTAACTGCCATGTTCATGTTAATAAGATTGATGTGCTCACTACTAACTGCCATGTCCATGTTAATAAGATTGATGTGCTCACTACTAACTGCCATGTTCATGTTAATAAGATTGATGTGCTCACTACTAACTGCCATGTTCATGTTAATAAGATTGATGTGCTCACTACTAACTGCCATGTTCATGTTAATAAGATTGATGTGCTCACTACTAACTGCCATGTTCATGTTAATAAGATTGATGTGCTCACTACTAACTGCCATGTCCATGTTAATAAGATTGATGCAAAGTGGCCACTGACCAGTAGATGCGTCGCTCCTGCTTGGGCAGGTGATGCCAGATGTTCGCCAGGGCCTTGGTGACCACAGTGGAGGGGGTGGCCGGCCGGGATCTGAAAAGATGTCAAGAGCACATTCTTATGTCATTTGTATGTCACTATTAAACCTGTACAATATCAACAAAACATGAATATTTATTTCCCCATGTTAGAGTTGATATGTTGTATGCTTATGAGTTACGCCATAGCTGGTTAGCCTAAGGTCTAAAGTTCTTTAGATACGGATTTTCCCAGACGTCGATGGGAGAAATGAATGGGAAACTTACTTCCGGAAACTAAGCTCTCTCGGAGGAGGGGCGGGACTGTCAAGGTCTATGTATTACTGGGGCAGTCGTGGCTTACTGGGGCAGTCTGGCCTACTGGGGCAGTCTGGCCTACTGGTTAGTAGATTCGTGAGACCATCCTGATCTCGCAAGCTTCAGATTTTCACTCGCAGATCAGTCTGGCATCTCCCCGATAAAGAAAATTTGGAGCAGTTTGCCAAACGAACGTCCAATCAGCGTTGGTTTTGAGGCGGGTTTAGGTGTGACGCAACAAGAAGCTACTGTTCAATCTAAACAACATGGCGACTTCCACGGATGAGATGAGCATAGATATCGCTGAAGTTTTATCCGAATATTTGAGTATTCCTGGGGAAGCTAGGAAGCTAGGAGTCTCTGCAATGTAGCTGGGAGGAATGAAGGACACAGACATCCTCAACGGCCAATTCCAGTTAGTGTTTGGTCAACCCAATCTCACTCCCTACTCGTCAAAGGTCTGACGCATGGTCAAGGGTCCTTGGCGTCAAATTCCAACGAGAAAGGTGTACCTTCTGCGTTGTTTTCCGACGTGGGGGTCCGTCAGATAGACATTCATGTTAATCCCTCATCGTCAAATATAGACGAAAGGAAATAAATGTCCATCAAAGGTGATGCCGTCACGTTAGACTAATGATTTGTTTGAAATGATCTAAAAACAAAAATCGCAGACCATCAGAGCCATAGGCTACCTTAGGTTACTTTGATCTTGCATAATTTTATTCAGCTTTGGTGTAGGTAACGTAAGGTAAAATAATAATAATAATAATAAAAATAATCTCTAACTAAACTAACACGCACATATTTCTGTATTGCGACCATTGTAGCCTACAGTACCCTTGACCATGCGTCAGACCTTTGACGAGTAGGGAGTGAGACTGTGTTTTGTTTGGTAGCACTGAATCTTAGTTACGTAACGAGAAGGAATATGCTTTCTCCAGACGTGTAGCCTACCATGAAAACTTGGTGGGGGATTGTCGTTGATGAGGTTCATGTCACATACAAATAGTAAGTTTAAAAACGTTAACGTTAGCTACTTATCTAACTTGTATGTTAAAAGATGGCATTAGAAGAATGCTTCGTTTATCTGATTGGTTGATTTGGACCGTCTATCACCAACATAGGCCTACAAACCTGATTTACATTTACATTATTTGCCCTCTCTGTGCCCATGTATTTGCCCTCTAAGTGCCCATGTATTTGCCCTCTAAGTGCCCATGTATTTGCCCTCTCTAAGTGCCCATGTATTTGCCCTCTAAGTGCCCATGTATTTGCCCTCTCTAAGTGCCCATGTATTTGCCCTCTAAGTGCCCATGTATTTGCCCTCTCTAAGTGCCCATGTATTCTGTGCCCATGTATTTGCCCTCTCTGCCACGCTCCCTTTCCCTGTAGTGTGTGTATCTGTATCTCCCATTGAACCATAGAACCATAAAACCTTTTGGCAAAATACAATGTAAACCCCCCATCTGCCTTATCAATAATTAATCAAACTGAATTTAGTGAGATTGTGATATTTATTGTTTGAGGTATATTAGGCATTATTTACCAGCCTACTCCATCACTGACTGTCCATATAACCACAGAGACAGCTTCCCTTCCCCAACTCACTGTAGGTAGAGCATCCTGTTAAAGATCGCTTCCCTTCCCCAACTCACTGTAGGTAGAGCATCCTGTTAAAGATCGCTTCCCTTGCCCAACTCACTGCAGGTAGAGCATCCTGTTAAAGATCGCTTCCCTTGCCCAACTCACTGTAGGTAGAGCATCCTGTTAAAGATCGCTTCCCTTGCCCAACTCACTGCAGGTAGAGCATCCTGTTAAAGATCGCTTCCCTTGCCCAACTCACTGTAGGTAGAGCATCCTGTTAAAGATCGCTTCCCTTGCCCAACTCACTGCAGGTAGAGCATCTTGTTAGCTTCCCTTGCCCAACTCACTGCAGGTAGAGCTTCCTGTTGATGCGGCAGAACATGATGAAGCCATTGACGCACTTCTTCTTGGCGTCTGGCACGGCTTTTGGCGGCACCTTGGCCCGGGGTTTCCTCCGATGGCGCACCTTCATCAGCTGCGGCGTCCAGGTGATGTCATCCTGGCCCACCTCGTCCTCATCGCTCTGAGAGGACGTCAGAGCCACGCGTCGCTTCCTGCCCACCCGGCCTGACCAGTCAGGAGCCTGCAACCGCACCATCATCAAGCTACACCGTGACCAACCGAGTGTCAAAATAATGTGATGGATTTGAACATGGACTTGGATTTTACCAGTTTGTAGAAAAAAAAAGGGTCTTACTGAGTCATTTGATTGGCTGGACTGAAGACTCGCTATTTTGGAGACATTGGCCTCAGAGTTAACCCACACGTCCTCAAACAAAGCTGTGAAAAAGACAAATGTAATTAGCATCAGTGCAAAATTATTTGTCTCACTTAAAGTCTACATGCTGAACCAGATAAGCACATATTTTGTCTTAACTTTAATTATGTCTGTTTAGTTACATTTCCTTTCATCACACAACCCTTTTTCTATGAATACCCCCCTAGCAGTGCTGTGTGTCTATTAAAGTCCTATCCACATGGCCTGTGCCTCCACCATCCTGACCAGCACCAGCACATGGAAAATATCACTTATACCATATTCAGCCACATTCGTGCGTCAGCCTTGTGTTGTCAACCCATTAGGGGTGTCACAATTTCGATTTTAAGTCAAAATCGATCAAAATTTCATTTCAATCTCGAACTTAGAACTCAAAGGTAGAATCGATGATGTAAGCCACACCCCACACCACCGCGCAAAAACACACATTCACACACATGTTAAACCAGTGGTCCCCAAACTTTTTCTTCCGAGGATCAGCTCACTATGCCTGGCTCTAAGAGAGGGCCAGCTCACTATGCCTGGCTCTAAGAGAGGGCCAGAGACTCGGCGTATATCAGTAACCATAAATAGCTTAGTGCTGTGAACAACAGCAGTCTACCTTAGTTGAATATTCCATTACATTTAATCATAGGCTATTGCAATTTAATACCATTGTTAGCTGTGTTTATATTGCCATCATGCCATATCAGTGTAAAATGTAGCTCAAATTAAATAATAGGCCTACTAATAAAAATACTTTTGCATTCCCAAAAGTATTAGCAGTGAGTCCCAAAAGTATATTTTATTAAAAATGTGTGAACTCTGAACTCTGTGTCTTTGAATACACAGCACATGAATATCCTACAAATAATTTAAAGTTCTCAAACTCTGAGAATTTTAGGAAGTGCTGAAGTGGTCTGAAATTACCACCATTCTAACTTTCACTCACCTTATGAGAACTTTGTGAACTCTTTGTATGAACATTTGAACGAGTGAATAAAAAATAGAAATAATTATCCCAGAAAGTCACAGAAATATGACTTGAATAGACGTTAGTTAGTTATTAACAATTAATGGATAAACTTTTAGAATACTTTGAGCACTGATGCAGTCAGCATAGGCCTCTTACATTGTTTGCAGGTAGGCCTGTACATTTCATTTCGTTTTCGATGGCAAACGCGAAACAGCGCCAAAACAACCACCAGTGGACAAAAAGAGTATTACATGTGTACTGTTAAGACTCGCCATAGAGAATGAATGGGGGAAATTACAGAGGTTTTAGTTTGACGATGTCGTACTCCCGTGCGGGCCGGATGCTACATACCACAGACATATTTTGGGGGGCCGTAGTTTGGTGACCACTGTGTTAAACTGTGGCGTCAACCCTCCTAACTTTTGGCAGCCAGTTAGAAAGAAAAAACATCAACCAACCGAAATGAAAGCCCGTCTTGCTACTCTAAAATCACCGGTGTGGAAGTACTTTGTTGTTCATTCACGTCAATTAACACTAACTTACTCAACTTAGAAAGTGAAAAGATGATCTAGTTACAGTCTAAAATTACTATAAGGCATAAAATGCACATTGATAAGTGGATATTCCATGAACACTAACCTTGGGTCTCTTCCAAGTCTGCTGAAACAATCAAATTATCATTCTGTGTTGTTTTATTTCACTATGTTCACATCTCTGTTTAATGTTTGTTCTGTTCACAGCCTCGCGGTTGGAATGGTTTCAAAATAAATAGTGGTTTCAAAATAAAAGCCCCCCCGAAACAGAACAAGAAAAGGCCAAAAAAAGCAAACGACATAAGGAATGCATTAATAGTAATATTAAATAAAGATTGAACATCGAGTCGAATCGTGACTTTAAAATCGAAAATGAAATCGAAACAAGGATTTGGAGAATCGTAACACCCCTACAATGCTCTAAGTGTGCGTCTGTGTGCGCGCTAGCGCGCGTCTTACTCTGAAGGTCCTCCTGGCCCTGCGGCAGGAGCTCGTGGCAGACCCCACGTGTGGGGGAGGTCAGCAGTGAGGGGCTGAGGTTCAGCGTCAGGCCCGTCCCGAACAACGGCATCTTGGGCATCAGAGGAGTGGAGCCTGCACTGCATATAGACTCCCCCTCATCACCCTGCTCAAACACGCCACTCCGGTGCTCTCTCAAGGACATCAGTGCTGACCTTCACGGGACACACAAACATGCACATACACAGTCAGTCAGTGATTTCAGTCATGCTAATCTCTCTTGTATCCCCAATTTGTAAACCTTGCTGTCTAAAATAAGCTATTTAATTTATTCACTGTAGTTCAAAACTGCCACAAATTAATATACAGTAATATTTAAATTTTAAAGAGGTATCTTTTTGTCTAAATCTAGCAGGGCAACTACCTAACAGACTAAAAGCTGGCTAGATTGCTAATAGATAGACTAGCTTTGCAGGTTATTAAAATATGATGGGTTCCACCCACCCTGTTGGTGGAGTGAACTGAAGCTGCTCAGGACTTCCATCTTCACTGCTAGTTCGTCCATCACAAGCAGAACAGTGTCCTTCACAAGGAAAGAATCATATATTATACATATTTTTAATCATTATGAAACCACATTATATGTTTTATCATTACGAAACCACATTAACGTATTAATCATATGTTTAATCATTACGAAACCACATTATATGTTTCATCATTACAAAACCACATTAACGTATTAATCATATGTTTAAGAGATGCTCCGATCGATCGGGCGCCGATCATTATCGGCCGATATTCACTCATAATAGTTTGATCGGAGCACTCTCTGAAAAGAATCATATGTTTAATGTTACGAAACCACATTAAGGTATTAATGCGAATAATGATTTAAAAAAGATGGTGTTACCTCCATTCACAACAGACCCTGCCTGCAGCAGACTGAGGCTGCACACGGAGTCTGGGGAGCTTGTCGACACGGAGTCGGAATCGTCTGACACCGGCTCTGTCCAGTTGTGCCCACTCTGCCACATGGGGGCGGGCTGGTCGTCTTCCTCCGGCAGAAACTCTACTTTTATCTCATCATTGTCCAGTTCACTCTTTATGCTGATCCACGATCCTGTTGAATTAGAAGATACTGCATTACTTACCTGCGTCTAAACTTTCTGTGTTGTCACGTTATATGTATGAAGATCATGAATTGCGCACCTTCCTAGTGATAATTTCGTCAGACGAGACGAAATATGTTTGTCGACCTTTTTTTCCATGACTTAAGACGAGACAATGTCGAGACTGCACCAATGTCCTGAAACACTGACTAAGACTATATTAACATGCATTATTTTTGACGGAAAAAGACGAGACTGAAATGTTTTGCATGAAATAAAATCTAAGATAAAATCTCTCTTCATTTTTATCTACAAAATGAGGAGACAGAATATCCAGCTGATACGCCTTCAAAATATTCTGAATGAATTCATGCGTAGCAGCTTTCATGTAGGCTAGGCTACATGCTGTTGCTGCGACCCTGTGGCTGCAACACGAAACTACATGGAGCAAGAGATTTCTGCCACAGTTAGCAAGCTAACTACCTAAGCCTTATGCCACAACATGACATGCTTATAAGTTGCACCTTCTCTCAAATATGAATTAACATCAACCAGAATGTCTATACGAACATTTTTAACAAATAATGTCAACTATTTAACTAGTTACACTGATGATGCAAAGTTCGGGAGCAAGTAAGCTAATGAAGCTAATATGGAAAGTTTGTGGTGTTTGGGCGCATATCTCCATCTAGTGTAGCGGAGTAAGACATTCGTACTTGGGTCAGCAAAAGGGCTTTCCCTTTGTCATGTAAATAGAGATAAAAGAGATAATGACAGTGGTCCAGTAGCCTGACGTTGTCATATTCAATTCTAGTCAGAATATAGTATGAGTATAGTATGAAATAATAGTGCCCCTACCACTCCCATTCAAAAGTAGCCTAGAAATCTAGACGCACCCTAGCGGCGGCAAATTAATTTGCTCAGCTTGTACGTCTAGTATCGAACCATAGCAATTTCTATTGGCTTAACACCGTGGATGACGGCCAATCACAGCGCTCTATTTCGTTAGAGTCTTAAGGCGGGCTTAACAGGATAACGACATCCTGCGACGGTGAACAACAAGGAAGGTGGCTATGGCAAACGAAGAGCGGTTGTTTGAATCGGCGTTGGCGTCAACTTTGGAGGAGTTGGACTTGTGCTTTTCTTTGAAAGTAGATCAACACAATGCACTTAAGTCATTCCTTTCGAAGAAGGATGTATTTGCCGTTTTGCCGACCGGATACAGATATGGTCGTAGCGCTGGCCTATTGCATGCCTAGGCAGTTTGAAAGACAATTCTCTGCCCGCCCCTTGGATTAAGCGAGGTGAATGATTCGATGCCAGACTATACATGTCAATGATATAGGATGGCCCCGCCAGGCTAATTCAAAAGGCCATTTGATCCGAAAACGACAATACTGTCAATCTTAAAAGTAGCGCTTCCGTCCTAATTATGCTAACGAAAATTAAATAAAAGTTTGACTCGGGTATATTCAAAAAAAGACACAAAAAGCCTAGGTTGCATTTTGCTTTAACTGTGCATGTAAACCTATACAGTCTATGACGTAAACGTACTAACTGTGCATGTAAACCTATACAGTCTATGACGTAAACGTACTAACTGTGCATGTAAACCTATACAGTCTATGACGTAAACGTACTAACTGACAAAAAGTCAGAATGAGTCATTATAACTGACGGGAAGCCCTGAGGACATAAAATATTAAAATAAAATATTGAGGGAAATTGAGGTGTGTGAAACACTATTTTACTGAAATGGTAATCAGAAATAATTTGTAAATGTTATTAAATGTTATTAGACTTGGATCGGCATGGGGTACTTTCCATAAGATCATCTCTCAATGCAAATCAAACCAGCTATTAGGCTAACTCTAAGGCCATCCTTAAAAATATTTTTGTTTGCAGTAACAGCCAAAAAAAAAAAAAAATGGGTCGGTAGGTAGGTCAATATTTTTTTTTTCAAGATTCAAAGTTAAAAAAAAGTATAATTTTGGTCATGGTGATTACGTAGGAATGAATTTACACAAATGTGCATATCGTGACGTAACTGACTGGGTCTTCAACCTGTGCCTTCAGGTGCACCATTGCAAACCTCATTCTGATGCAGGTTATATAGACCAGCCTTTCTCAAACTTCTTTGACCTGAGGCCCGGTCATGGCAGACTTTGGGGTCATAGGGCTCATCTACATGTACCCAGAAAGAAGGCTACAATAACTCTTGGCCACGTTATATTGAAATTTGACTATACAGTACTCAATGCTATACAGTGTATTATACAGTCTCTGCTCTGTTTCTAGGGAAGTTCCAAAAAACGTTGTTCTATTAAGTTTCGTTAAATAAATAAATAGCCTTCCAACAGGTTGAAGGAGCTTTGATACCAACGTTATCGATTAGTTTCAGTTTCTCTCGCGCAGACGCGCATTGAATGAATGCTCATACCACCACTTAATTGTAGGGCTCCATGTTTAATGACATCGATAGCAGAAACGTTTGTTTTATTTTTTCGTCGATCCGCGGTTTCTTGATCAACTGCGCAGCAAATTATCAAATGAAGCACCGGGCCAAATTTCACTCCACGACTCCGCGGAACAGCAGTCTCCATGTTGCGGACCCATATTTTGAGAAATGCTAAATAGACCACAACCAATTTCAATACTCCGACACGGTCACCGTTAGACTAGGGGGGGAGAAGGGATGAGAAAAGATCTGGCCACAGTTCTTCCAGAACTTCGTGCCAAGTAAAATCAGTTTGTGTGAATGAAACGAAGCCATAGTGTGACATGCGTAAAACCAATGGTGTAGAGATGACGCCACAGGGTTTTATTTAAGTGAGCCACGTTTGCATGTAGGCAATTTATATTCACAATACTTGGGCCTACTAAAATAAATGTTATTTTATTGCATTTGTATTGGTTGTTTAGAGTAAAAAAAACAATCGGTCGGTATTAACGCAAGTTTACAACCGGCAAGTCGGTCGGACTAAAAGGGGGGAAAAAAAAATATTTGGGTCGGTTCTAAATTGACAGGGTCGGTCGGGTTACGGCAAACGAAAATATTTTTAAGGATGGCCTAAGGAAACCATTCCAATATCTAGGTATGGTGAAGGGTATGTGATGATGTGGGGCTATTTTAATTCCAAAGGCCAAGGGAACTTTATCAGGATGCATATTACCCTGGACTTTAAAAATATAAATCTGCCTGCCTCTATGGGAATTTAACATAGGGGTCAACTTTAGTATGGGTGTGCTAACTTTGTAACGTGACTGTATGTACAGTAGATCATGCGTTGCTGTGCATTATGTGTATGAAGATCATGAATTCAGGGTTCCTACACATTTTGCATTTCAAAATTCCATACTTTTTCCATACTCAAATTTCCAAACTTCTCGGTAGATTTTTCTGACCATATTCTCGACATTGCGGCCATTTCTGGTTTGGGATAACTCGGTGAAAACAAAGGTATGGACAACTGAAGTGAATTAAAAAATGATACTTAATATTCGTCCATTTAGCTGGGTCATTTTTAGTTGTATCTTAGTTGTATCATAGTTGTATCTTGACGATGGGGACTGACAGTTAAGCTGCACAACAGTAGGAATGGTTCATTATGACCTGAGTGAAGTGATTAGTACTGCAAATGCAATAGTCTGGAAACACAAATATTTCTCCATACCCTTGTTTTTTTTTTCATACTTATCCAGACCTGGAAATTACTAAAATAAACTTCCATACTTTTCCAGGTTTTCCATACTGCGTAGGAACCCTGTGAATTGTGTTGCTGTTCGCAGGTTAGGGTTAGGTTGTGCACATGTTTCTCACCTGCGGGGAGTTCGGAGCCTCTCTGCGAACGAGCACACAGGCGCTGGCGTTTGCGTTTGGCCTGAAGAGGAGGTGGCGGTGATTCAGGTTCGGACACGATACTGTCCTCACTCTCCGATTCAGATTCTATACAGTCAACAATATCATCACAAGGTGTAGAGAGAACAGCAGGTGTTTTAATTATCACAATGCATGTCACTGATTCTCCCCCTATAAAGCTAATGTACACCTCTAGGCCTACTACATACGTTACTACATTTACATCTGCAACTACATCTCTATACTTACACTTGTACTGGCCTCACAACTACACACATAGGCTCCGACTAACACATAACACAACTACACACATAGGCTCCGACTAACACAACTACACACGTAGGCTACGACTAACACAACTACACACATAGGCTACGACTAACACAACTACACACATAGGCTACGACTAACACAACTACACACATAGGCTACGACTAACACAACTACTCACATAGGCTCCGACTAACACAACTACACACATAGGCTACGACTAACACAACTACACACATAGGCTACGACTAACACAACTACACACATAGGCTACTGCTAACACATAACACAACTCACATGTAGGCTACTACTAACACATAACACAACTCACATGTAGGCTACTACTAACACATAACACAACTCACACGTAAGATACTACTAACACATAACACAACTGCACACCTAGGCTACTACTAACACATAACACAATTCACATGTAGGCTACTACTAACACATAACACAACTCACATGTAGGCTACTACTAACACATAACACAACTAGACATTACACATCTGAGTCAACTACACACGTAGGCTACTGCTAACACATAACACAACTACACACTTAGGCTACTACTAACACATAACACAACTACACATGTAGGCTACTACTAACACATAACACACCTACACATGTAGGCTACTACTAACACATAACACAACTCACATGTAGGCTACTACTAACACATCTGACACACATTACTAATCAACTCTCATGTACTGGCCTTGCAACTACAGATTTACTACTAACACATAACGGAATGGAATGATTAGACATTACACATTTAAGTCAACTAAAAATATTTAATGGTTTGCGAACTCACTGAACACAACTTTTCAGATTTAAACGGCCATTACTGTAGGTTACAACACAGCAGTGCATAGTGTATAGAGGTGACTGACCTGTTTCATTAACTGGTAGGCAACCAGGGGGCAGGCGAGCCTGCAGATTCTCTATATGTGTCTGGAGGAATTCAAAGTACCACAGCATGTGGACCAGCGTTTCTTTCTGTGAACAGATACACAAAACATCATACAGAAATACTGCAATGAATTAAAACGTTGAGTTTTGACATAGCACAAGGTCAGTCAGAGGTTGAGAAGGACAGAGAGTCATTGCACAACAGTACTATACCTTCGTGAGTCCTCTACCATGCATCGTGTCAGAAATGGGAAGTAAACTTGCAATTTCTCTTAGGTTGTTATTCCAATTTGTGCCGCAAGCGTGCTGCACCACACTGAGAATTACACAGAGTAATATTAGCATACATGAAGTTTGTTTTGAATGTGTGCTAACTGTTCACAGGCGGTACACAAACACAATCTGTATTTACTATGTATCTTTTAAACACAAATAGGCCACACAGCATTAATTGAAATATAAGCTTTTACTTACTGCCTTCTTCTCCTTTGAGGCTTGGCCCTTTGCCCGGCAGCGTTAGTCCTTGCCATTTAAAAATCCTGGTTGCTGAAATTCTCGCTGAAAAGTTAGGGAAATGCTGTTAAATTATGTCACAAATAATCAGTTTTAAATCTTTCTTCTGTTTAGTAAAATTTCACTTCAGTAGTGACACTTTCTGATATTATCCACTAACGTTTAACGTTAACGTGAAAAGGTTCAAATATGACAGTTAGAATAAGCTAACCTAATCCTATCACTGACTTCAGCTAACTGAAACTATCGTTAGCTAGAAAGACTGCTAGCTAGAAAAATGATGTAGATCGACTTCTACGAAAAAAGCTTGGTCCCACAGGTTGTTTATAATATTAGACATTATTTAAGAAGAAACAGACGACTTGCTTTGTCATTTAGAAATGTTATTTGCTTACCAGTCGCAGATAGAAAAAATTAAAGTCTCGGTCGACAAATCTGCCTGGAAAAAAGTTTTGTGCCTAGGTTGCCACGAACCACCATTGGTTCAGGCTGGAAATTTCAGAATGTGACAGAACCAATCAAAACACATGTGCATGCATTCGAAATTCTTCTTGCAAACTGAGTGGACACTGGAGAGGTTCAAGAAGCTTATTGGTTGCTGGCGTTGCTGCATGGTTGCTTAGCGGAAAGAATTCTTAATCTTATTTTGAGCGGGTTAATCGATTTTGGAACACTGAAATAAAATCTCTCTGTGTTAAATGCATAATAAATGAATAAAGGCTAACTTTTTTCAATCTCAATCAAATCAAACAATATGTTGTGTTTTTCTTGTACTGCAGGTCGTTATTGTTCGACCAAATCAAATGTATTTAGTTATGTACATTGTCATAATCATTCAAATTAAAATAATTAATAGAGCAAATGAAATGTTTCACTTTTGAAACCAGTGACAGCTGCTCCATCAGTGAGCTGTGTGCAGTGTAGCCACAGGACACCCGCCCGTAACCTCCATCAAGAGGAGCCTAGTCCATCGCAGTCAGTGAGAAGTAGCCACAGGACACCCGCCCGTAACCTCCATCAAGAGGAGCCTATTCATCGCAGTCAGTGAGAAGTAGCCACAGCAGTGCTGCGTAGATTGGTTCAGTCTCGCACCGATTTTTTGAAACATAGGATATACATATTGCCCGGAATGACAGTGCAATACAGGATCAATTCAAAAAGGACTATGATCTCCAGAATATCAAAAACGCCTAAATAGACAACTCCAAGGTAGGACATGCATCAGATACTGTTAAAGAAATGTGAATGACAGGAGGCTATGCTTTCTCATCTGCAAAACCACGGCGTGAAGTTATCACTCGGATTTTTGCGCAGTCAGTTTTTGTCGTGAGAGCTAATAGTCAAGGAGGGAAAAAACGTGTGACAGTTAACGTTAACGCTCTCTATGATTCATTAGTGTTGACGACATACAATGTCAAAAGTACCGGGAGGATGTAACGGTATCCAGGGATGCTGGCTGTCGTGGGCTCCGTAGACTAAATAGGTCTCACGGTTCGGGTGGTACACTACGCAGAAAGTATGCTTGTAATATTTCGTCATGTCTTGTTCGCTAAGCATTTAATCGTTGTAATTTAGCGTTCCTTGATCTGGGATGAGGCTGCGGTACCGAGCTGTGCCGCTCCGACTCGGCAAGGCGATCTGTCGATGCGACCAGCCGCGGATCCATCGCGTGAGAGCCGTGTTCTTCTGCCTATGGGGTCTGCTGGTGCTCGCCTTGGCTCTCGGCTTCTCTCTCTCCAGCAGCGACACCGACAGCGACCAAGTTCTCATCCACATACCTGACCTGACGAAGGACAAGGTAATTAACTATAATAGGCTATCGCAAATTTCTGCATTGCATGTAACCAGGCTCTTTCCATTTAAAAAAAATAATGATTTGTTTTAGTATTGCGTAGGAATAACCTATGATGTAATAGGTAATTGTTTAGTTTAAACAGTAATGAGCAACTTATTTAGCTTATATCGCACTTTACACACACAGAGTTCAGGAGGATAACTCTTTCTCTTTCTTCACTCAGCTTTCTCACAGACCTCGGAAGCGCACGGTAGCCCTGGTGCGTAGGCTTGTGTCCCAGGTGGACGGCCAGAGGTTGTGGCATGCGTTCCTCCAGCCCCTCCTTATCGAGAGACAGCCTGGTAGCAAGGGGAGTCGCGCTGTGCGTAAGGTCAGCCACTCGCCTCTCAGCACTCGAAATAAGACTGCACGTTTAAGAGCTAATTAGATGCTGCTAACATGGTACACTGTACAACAGTAGGTCTCTGTTAATAGTAGTTATGCCAGGCATGTTGTGCCTATGTCTTTGTAGAAAAACTGGTCATGGACACACCGTCACCACAGTCCTGCATGCTAAATACAACTAGACATTTATTTAAGGGCTAAGTATGCTTGTGCCTTGTGGTGTAGCAGTAGCATAGTATGCAAAGGTGAACACCTGGGACTGTTCACTCTGCGTTATGCTGATAGGATTTATTCCTGATTGCACTGCTCTGCTGTGTGTGTAGAATAGCGCTCAGATTATGTGGACACAGCATCACCACATTCCTACGCTGTGATACAATTCCATTATTTTCTTCTTGTGCCCAATCAGCACATCTCCTCGCGACTGTACACACTGTCAGCTGGCTGGACAGTGGAGTTTGACTCGTTCAACCACGCCACCCCTCGCGGCCCCATCAACTTCTCCAACATCCTGGCCGTGCTGGACCCACTGGCCCCCCGCAGGCTCCTGCTGGCCTGCCACTACGACACCAAGGCGCTGCGCCTCTCTCCCAGCGGCTCGCTCAAGGTGTTCGTGGGCGCCAGCGACTCGGCCGTCCCCTGTGCCATGATCCTGGAGCTGGTGACAGCGCTGGACGAATACCTCAGGGTGCTGAAACAGCAGGTAGGTGCTGAGACGTGGTAGACAGAGGGGTGGAGGGCAGATGAGAGGGTCAGAGGGGTAGATGAGAGGGTCAGAGGGGTAGATGAGAGGAGTGGAGGGCAGATGAGAGGGGTAGATAGAAGGGTGGAGGGCACATGAGAGGGTCAGAGGGCAGATGGAAAGATGATTGCTCTGTAAGGTTGGCTTCCACTGGCTATAGCTTGGATTGTGTATAAGTCTTTGGCATGTGTATGAAGACCACTCAAACGTGTCATACAATTGAACTCAAATGCATAGTAAAGAACTGAAGCTACTCAGCTGTTTTCAGTGAATGTGACTCTTCTGGGCCGTTGTTGTGCCACTGTGCCCCAGAGGTGCTGTTCCATTTGACTGGGACCCCTTTCAGCTGGGTAGAGTAGCATGTGACGTGACTTACGGCTTCCTGTAGAGCTGAAGCCGCTCGTTGTGCTTGTGCCAGTTGGCATAAATAATGGTGAGTGAGGGATTGATTAAAAAGCTCTGAGTCAGCGCCACTCCTTCACCACCCCCCTGGCACCCTTTACCTCCTCATTCTACACTCCGCTGGGCACAGACACTGGCACAGTTTTACAGCTGCAGTGTCTTACCCCTGCAGTGTGTTAGCTGTGCCCGCTGGGCACAGACACTGGCACAGTTTTACAGCTGCAGTGTCTTACCCCTGCAGTGTGTTAGCTGTGCCCGCTGGGCACAGACACTGGCACAGTTTTACAGCTGCAGTGTCTTACCCCTGCAGTGTGTTAGCTGTGCCCGCTGGGCACAGACACTGGCACAGTTGTACCGCTGCCCACTTCACCAGCCCGCTCAGCCTCCTCTCAGATCACTTTTCCACCAGCGCAGCTCTGGGGTTCGGAGTCGGTGCTTGTGCCAGTTTGGTG
>NW_027468870.1:1798984-1813984 GCF_046254945.1 Alosa pseudoharengus | reverse complement strand
GACGCAGTGGTGAGACACACACGTCATAGAATATAGAAATGAGACACACACACACACACATACACACACAGGTTACAGGGATAAGGGGCAAATAAGATGACCTGGCTAAGATATCATTTTTGATATGTCATATATGCATACAGTACTGTGCAACAGTCTCAGGCACCTTACGTGTTTTGTTTCAGCAGTGCTATAAGGACCATATTGTTTATTTCTCACTTTTTTAGTTAGAACAGGACCAGAAAACACATGAGATATGTACACAGGAGGCCATTTAGATACACATAAAATGTAGTTTTTCTTCTGATACCAGTCCAATTTCAGTCTCAAGCTACCATTAGATGTGTTGTTTTAGCAGTGTTATAATGACCAATCCCCCAAGGGGGAAGCTCTTGATGGAGCTGTCATGTCCCACCCAGGCCACTGATGGGCATGCCTGGCCTGTCAGGAGCTGCTGGTACATACAGCTATGATGGGGGGTCTCAAGATCAGCTGCTGACGTGACCGTGACTCACCCTAAAACTGACCAGCTGCTGACGCTCACCCTAAAACTGACGCTGCGGTGTCAAGAGCATTTTGGCTAAGCACAAAGTGGAGGAGCCACCTGAACAGCACTGCACATCTCCAGTGACCCTCTGCATTGTATACCCAGGTGGTAATACAGAGTCAGCTTGCCTCATAAAGGCTCTTTGAATATCTTTTGAAATCTTGATGCATTTTCCACTTCAAGGTCATCTCCCGGCACCCTCCCTTTTTGTTATTTCTCCCGGAAAACTCCAGTAATTTGCATGGCCATCAAACTAAAATCACAGATCCATTATTTTTTTCTGTTAGTCTGACATTCCCAGGTTGCCAGATTGTGTATGAAATACATCCTACACATACACAAATACTTATTTTCAATTCAAACCTTTTTGTCATAAAATCTGGCAATCTTTATGACTGGACTAGGTAGGCAGGTAGGCAGGTAGGCTATGCTTTATGACTGGACTAGGTAGGCAGGTAGGCTATGCTTTATGACTGGACTAGGTAGGCAGGTAGGCTATGCTTTATGACTGTTTATGACTTTATGCTTTATGACTTTAGGACTATTTGCTTTATGTGAGCAATGAACTCTTCCAGCTGTAACTTTTCGATGAGATCTTCGATCTGTCAAAGTGTCATCATCTCCTTCCCACTTATGATACCAATGTGGGGCAATTCCATGGAAAATTACGTTTTTTGTAACATCCATAACGCCAATAAAATGTGATGGTATGGTATGATGTGAATGATTACATGAAATTTGAGCATTTGCTATTTTTGGCTGAAGAATGTACATGAGAAAAAATGCCAAAAAAATGAATGTGATCATTCACATCATACAATTGCCAAGGCATTTCACTAGCGTTATGGATGTGACAAAAAGTCCATTTTCCGTGGAATTGCCCAGAACCAGAACCAGTACCAACCGGCTCCAGCTTCCCCCTCAATAGTGGTCATTATAACACCGCAAAAACAATCAATTGAATGGATGCAAAAGAATAGAACCTGAACCAGAAATGCACATTTTTTTATTTTTGTATCTTCTAGTTGAATTCTAATAAAGACAATGAGAAATAAACATATATGATCATCATAACTTTGTGTGACCTTTGCAAGAAAACAAAAACGTCTCTTGTGTGTAATTGGATAGGATAGGTCA
This sequence comes from Alosa pseudoharengus, assembly GCF_046254945.1. Lineage (NCBI taxonomy): Eukaryota > Metazoa > Chordata > Actinopteri > Clupeiformes > Clupeidae > Alosa > Alosa pseudoharengus. The sequence goes on along the minus strand of NW_027468870.1, from coordinate 1,812,300 downwards.
CGTGGTGTGTAATTGGATAGGATAGGTCACGTGGTGTGTAATTGGATAGGATAGGTCACGTGGTGTGTAATTGGGATAGGTGTTGACTGAGATTTAGTGCTGCCACTAACGACTAATTTTCTAACGACTAATTTTCTAACGACTAATCTTTCGACTAATGTTTGTTATTTTGTTGTGTCCATTTAACTGAAGGGCCAAAACATAAAATGTCACCTGTGCCATAAACAATCTAAATAACTTAAATGTTACCAAATAAACAATTACAAATGTAAACAACATAAATAACTTAGCTAAAAGGCTTTCACCTTAACTGTTAAAAAACATATATTAACAATCTAAGCCTAAGTATCTGCATTTCCTTTAGGCTATAGTGTACCATGGGTGTGGCATAAGTATCTGCATTTCCTTTAGGCTATAGTGTACCAGGCTTTAGGCTATAGTGTACCATGGGTATATCATGGGTGCATTCGTATTTTCAATCTGACATGTTGTGGAGGCTCTGAGAGTGTGACGCTGTGAATAAACACATGATAATTCCATTCACGCTCCAAATTTACGAACGGAAAATGGTGCTCGGAGTGGCAATTTACAAACGCACCCCATATTAGTCAGAGTAACCTAGCCTACTACGCTTAGCGTAGCTCCCCCTCTTAGCTCTGCCTAATAACGAATCGCGCTGAAAGCAGGCAGGCACGCAGCTATGCTGCTCGTGTTTACACTTGCGTGCATGGCGGCGTTTAAGACATTACTGCCAAAGTCTAAATAGCCTGTTTAACATCCAAAGACAATAATTGCACTTCTCAAGAGTTAATAAACAGTACAGACTAGCTCTGAATGCTCTGGAGGTGAATTACAGTGAGCTGTTTGAGATGGGAGACCAAACATTAATAGGCGGTCAATAATAAAACGACACGTCGACTAAAAAAATTGCCGTCGACTAATTTTCATGGTCGATTACATCGACTAAGTCGACTAATCGCGGCAGCACTACTCAGATCCTGATTTGCATCATATAGGATGATTACTGTAGTTATGGGGAGCTCAGTTATAGGACCTGCTGTTGTTATTGGACCTAATTGGAGCTCTGTTATAGGACCTGCTGTTGTTATTGGATCTAATTGGAGCCCCAGCTCCGATGTTTGTGAATCACTTTGACAACACAGGCCGCTGGTTTGACCGCCTCATGTCTGCAGGTGACGTATTTGTCTCCCTCTCTTTGTCAGGAGAGGATGCTATCCAAAACCTATTTGATTGGACTGCAGGAACTTCATGTGATAAAAACAAAAAGGTTGAATAGTACTAAGCTGATGAACCCTTAAAAAACCCTTAAGATACCAGTACGTCTCTCTAAGATTCAGCTTCAGTAAAAGCACGATGTCCAGCCAGTTTTTCACCTCAGTAGACCTCTCTTGACTTGCATGCCTTTAGCTGTCCTGCCTTTAACGTGTTCTGACTGAGTGTGCTGTGATTGACCTCTCTGTGACCCCTCCATGACCTCTGACCTTTCCACTCAGAGAAGAGACTCCATAAACTGGGCCTGCTGTCCTCCCACCCCAACCCCCAGAGCTACTTTACCAAGGACGTCCGCATGGGCCCAGTCGAGGATGACCATGTGCCTTTCCTAGAGAGAGGTGAGGCAGGTCCACTGACCAAACCCAGTAACGAACACAAGAATGTTAGGTCTACTGACCAAGCCCAGTAATGCACATTAGGTCCACTGACCAAACTGAGTAACGAAATTAGTGAAGAAAGCTCCAAATATAATTTTATGTAACGATTCGGGCGTTAGCCCTTCATCAGACAATGAACGCCCGAAACGTTACATTCATTTATTGGGAGCTATTGGCGTAGCGGACTTTCTTCACTAATTTCGTATTGCCCATTTCGTCCAGCACCAAGTTTTAGAATGTGGATGTGCGCGCTTTAGTGTTATTATTACAAACCCAGTATTTCTACTAACCCACACAAGAAGTCTACTGACCAAACCCAGTAATACACATTAGGTCCACTGACCAAACCCAGTAACACTCAAGAATGTTAGGTCTACTGACCAAACTGAGTAACGCACATGCGAATGTCTACTAACCAAACCCAGTAACCCACACAAGAATGTTAGCTCTACCATTACATTACATTTGGCTGACGCATTTTTAACCAAAGCGACTAACAACATGGTAAACAGTGACCAAACTGAGTAATGCACACAAGAATCTCTACTGACCAAGGATACAAGGATACAAGGAAGTTTATTGTCACATGCATATAGTTACTGGAAGTAAGAAATGCAGTAAAATTATGTCTGGTGTCAGCCTGTTTGTGCATTTATGGGGGGGGGGGGGGGGGTGTAAAAAGTGTAGTAGAAGAGGGGTTTAGTAGATTAAGTGACAAGGTCTGCATAAGAAAGGTGGGGAGGATTGGGATTGAGGGGGGGGGGGGGCACCAACAAGGAGCACCCAAGAGCAACAGGGGCAAGGAAAAACTCCCTTACCAAGGAAAGGGCAGATCCACGGCTCAAACCCAAACCCAGTAACGGACATTAGGTCCACTGACCAAACCCAGTAACACACATAAAAATGTTAGGTCTACTGACCAAACCCAGTAACCCACACAACACTAGCTCAACTTAAAACCATGCAGTACGGGAACCCCCCCCCCCCCCCCCCATTACCCAGGATCAGAGCTTTATAGAGGTCCATGTGCCCTCTGCTACTCCTGGCCACAGTGTTGTGTTGACCTCCATGTGCCCTCTGCTACTCCTGGCCACAGTGTTGTAAATGACCTCTATGTGCCCTCTGCTACTCCTGGCCACAGTGTTGTAAATGACCTTCATGTGCCCTCTGCTACTCCTGGCCACAGTGTTGTGTTGACCTCTATGTGCCCTCTGCCTTTCCTGGCCACAGGGGTCCCTGTGCTGCACATGATCGCCACGCCCTTCCCTCCCTTCATGCACACCGTCGAGGACACCGCCGGACACATCCACGTCCAGACGGTGGAGAATCTGACCAAGGTCCTGGCCGTGTTTCTGTCGGAATATCTGGGCCTTTAAACGTTCCGTGGCCTCTGCTTCAGCACTTTACGTCGTCGGGATGAAGATGAGGGATGAGAGGGAGGAAGAGGAGCAGATATGATATGAAATCTGTCAGCAAATTAACTCATATCATTGCATTGCAAGGGCATAATGTTGCAATATGCATTGAGTTTATGACAATAATTTAATTACAGCCTCTATCCACCTTTGTTATGTGCCTTTGAAGCATATACTATGTATGATTTGGACAGGGTGTTGCCTTCTTGTTTTGGAGAAGCAATGACATCAGTTCTAGTGTGTATATGTGCCAAGCCATGGACTGCACCTCAGCTTCAGCTTCATGTTGAGATAAAAAGCCAAATATGATCGAAAGAAAGGAAAGTAGGAAATGCCAAAAGGCATCCAGCGTTGTTAAAGGTGCTCTAAGTCATGATATGAGGTTTCTAAGCTAAAACATATTTTTATCTCGTACAGCAAACATCTCCTCACGATCCGCTAGCTGCCTGTTCCCTGAATACACGGTAAACAAATGTTGTCTCTGTAGACAGCCCAGGCTCCAGAAACGGCAATAAAAACAGCCTGGTCCAGCCTGGACCAAGAAACATAACAAACTGTTCCAGCCAATCACCGACGAGACGCGTGTTCATGTCTGTTTCAATAGCACGGGAGGGAGAGGGCGGGAGGGGTGAGCTAGCTCTCTGGTTTGTTTGAAGGTCAACAGAAGTGACGTTACCCAGCTTTGCTTAGAGAGGGCGGGAGGGGTGAGCTAGCTCTCTGGTTTGTTTGAAGGTCAACAGAAGTGACGTTACCCAGCTTTGCTTAGAGAACCAAAGTCATGGTTATGTGAGCATGTGTTGAAGTGCAATAACATAGTTATTAACATAGTGATGCAATAATGTAAATAATTTAGCTATGATACAGCATTCGGGTCCTCTGTAAACAGCTCAGGAGTGACTGCAAACATCAAATATCTCAACAGGATGGTGCCAGCCTACTATATACGCGCACACATATGAAATATATCTATTGGATTAATAAAGCCCGGAGCAGGCCAGTGAGGCCAGGTAGGCCATATGCAACAAAGTCTTCGTCTGGTCAGCGGCCCGCATGTGTAGTGGCACAAATGCCCTCTGGTGTTCTTACTAGATTTGAGATGACCTGCTGTATGTGTGGCGAGGGGTCACTGGTCAGTTGTGACCATGGTGATTATATACAGTTGCACTGATTGCACTGATATTGTGAGGTTAAACCAGTGTATTGCAATATCACAGCACTTTTATGAATAAAATTGAAAACCAAAAAGTATTAGTTCATAACTATTCTTACAAGACCATGCATTCCATGTGTATGTGTGTGTGTGTGTGTGTGGGAGGGGGGAGTATTAGTTCATAACTATTCTTCCAAGACCATGCATTCATGTGTATGTGTGTGTGGGGGGGAGTATTAGTTCATAACTATTCATCCAAGACCATGCATTCCATGTGTATGTGTGTGTGGGGGAAAAAAGTATTAGTTCATAATTATTCCTCCAAGACCATGCATTCCAAGTGTATCTGGGGGGGGGTGCTAGATTTGATCCATGAGATGCATATAAATATAGGCCTGTCTTATGTGGCTGGAAGTAGCCGGATTTCAATGTCTGTGGAAATCCTTAGAAAAAGGGTGTTGAAACCAGAACTGTAGTCAAGACCACCACCTGTGTTGAGTCCAAGAGCTGGACTAGTCGAGACCAAGTCAAAAGAGGTTTGAGTCCAAGACCAGGCCGAGTCCAAGTAAAGGCCGAGTTGAAAATAAGAGACAGAGTTGAGACGGGGAATAATATTCTCTTTACACCACTTACTTATCTGGGCCATTCTACCAAATTCATGCAAATTGCTTTTTACTTATAAAGCATTTATATTGGAAAATGTTACATATTTATGAAGATCGTTTTAGACCCTGTTCAGACTGCAGGCAAAAGAGGCCCAAATCTGATTGTGACCAGGTCAGACTTCTTCAGAAGTAGTGTGAACACTCAAATCTTGTCCAGATCTGATTTGTTCAAATCAGATTTAGACCATTTCCATATGTGGTCCTGAATCAGACCCAGGTCTGAGTTTTTCAGTGTGAACAACCAAGGCGGATTTGATGTGACTTTTACGACAATCTACATCGACATTTGTCACAATTAAACGCTGCGGGAGTTAGCTGATGTCATTGTTATTGTTCTTTTGCGCATGCGGGTCAGTTCGAAAACCGCAAACAGTTCACACTGAAATCTGATTAGAGGTGAATGAGGTAAATGAGCCATTGAAATTAGGGGTTTGCCCCAACGACACGTTCTGGCGGTAATCCAGCTGCATGGCCATGTTGGAGGCACTCGGCGTAAAGAACTGAATGAAGTACAATGGAGTATTATGGTCTTTGGATACCTTATTAGGCCAGTCAATCTAGCCCAAAAAGACAAAGAAATTGCAACAGAAATGTCTCATCGTTTTTTATTGGTCCTAATACCCTCCTGAATCATATACTAAAAGTCTACCGCCATAGATAGATGCTCACCATATATTTTTTCGAGACTAAAGGCCAAAGTTGTGCCCAACACTCTACATCTGTCTCTTGAGTTGTGGTTTTGGGTACGTGTCTGTTTACAGATTTCAAAATCAATGACTTGTCTGTTAATAGTGGTTTCTGCTGAAATGTATTCCCTTTCATTATAATCTTTAAAGGGTGTTTTCTCAAATTGAGGTTTCCGTACACTGTGGAGGAGAAATATCCACTTCAGTAACACCAACATAAACTATTATAAACTATTCACTTCAGTAACACCAACATAAACTATTCATTACAGATGTCCTCCTATCTATATTTTGTGTTTGATTAGGGAGGAGTTATGTTGATATATTTTCAATAGCCTGATATTTTCTACATTTTATACCAAAACATCTGACTCTAAATAGTATTGTATCTCCAATATGGCGACGTCCCGATCTGATGACACGCCGTGCAAACTAGTGGGGGGCCTTAAGCACATAAATAGGTTGTTTCGCGCAATTTCTTCTAAAAGCGCCAAATTTGGCACAGATGTAGGTCAAGTTATACTGAAATGATTTAGCTAGGGCGCCGGAGCCAGAGACCCTCGGGGCCAAGATGGCAGCCAATCCAATATGGCCGCTGCCCGAAAAGAGTTCCGACTAGATTTTTAACCACATGAGCTACAAAAACAAACTTGATGTCTTTTTCAACTTAATTGATCATGGGAAACACATTGGAATGTTTATATTTATGACCCAGTATATCTGGACAGCTTAATCCTCCAATTCCAATATGGCCCCTGTCCAAAAAATCAGTTTTGACTGTAGTTATACCCCATTGTTTGCGCCAATTTATCTACAAGCACCAAATTTGGCACAGATGTAGCTTAGGTCATACTGAAATGATTTAGCTAGGGCGCCACAGCCAGCGACCCTTGGGGCCAAGATGGCAGCCAAATCCAATATGGCCGCTGCCCGAAAAGTGTTCCGACTATAACTTTTGAACCACATGAGCTGCAAATACAAACTTGATATCTTTTTCAGCTTAATTGATCGATCATGGGAAACACATATAAATGTTCATCTTTATGACCCAGTATATCTGGACCCCTTAATCCTCCAATTCCAATATGGCCTTACACCCCATTGTTTTCGCCAATTTATCTACAAGCACAAAATTTGGCATGGATGCAGCTGAGGGCATACTGAAATGATTTAGTGAGGATGCCGGAGCCAGTGGCCCCTGGGACCAAGATGGCTGCCAAATCCAATATGGCCGCCACCTGAAAAGGGATTACTGTAGGCTGCATATTTTGAACCAGATGAGATACAATACAAATGTAAAATTAAAAAATATTTCACCTTTTCTGGCTATGGGAAACACAAAATATTTATGATTGGGTATATGTGGACCCTCAAAGTCCCCAAATGCAATCTGGTGACTGTCCGAAAAAGGGTTTTGACTACAACTTTTGAACCGAATAAGCTACAGATGAAAACTATTTTTTTTACCATGACCACACATTAAATGACCTAAGCTTTCTCAAAAAATAGAGTCTGCTCTGACCCTTCTTTGGAGCAGCCGTGGCCTACAGGTTTGCGTTTCGGACTTGTAACCGGAGGGTTGCCGGTACGAACACCGACCAGTAGGAACAACTGAAGTGCCCTTGAGCAAGGCACCTAACCCCTCACTGCTCCTCGAGCGCCGCTGTAGCAGGCAGTTCACTGCGTCGGGATTAGTGTGTGCTTCACCTCATTGATTGTGCACTTTGTGCTGAGTGTGTTTCACTAATTCACGGATTGGGTTAAATGCAGAGTCAAATTTCCCTCACGGGATCAAAAGAGTATATATACTTATGTATACAGCCTCAGTGTTGTACCTCCAATCCAGTTTATTGTCTATAAGAACCCGCACATATTTGTAGTTCTCAACAACTTCCTCACCCAGTAATGAAATGGTATTTAGCTCAGGCCTGGCCCTACGAAAGTCCACCACCATTTCCCTTGTGTTAGCCACATTCAAGACAAGGTGGTTGTTTCTGCACCATGTCACAAAGTGGTCCACCAGTTGCCTGTACTCCGTCTCCTCACCATCACTGACACACCCCACAACTGCAGTCTGTGAACTGTCTGAGAACTTCCGCAGGTGACATGACTCAGAGTTGTCCTGGAAGTCTGAGGTGTACAGTGTGAAAAGAAAAGGAGACAACACAGTCCCTTGTGGTGCTCCTATGCGACTGACTACCTGTTCAGACACACACCCTTTCATTCTCACAACCTGTGGTCTGTCAGTCAGGTAATAAGTAATCCATGAAGTTGTGGAGGTGTCTACTTGCATCCTTCAAAGCTTGTCACGTAGCAGCATAGTCTGTATGGTGTTAAAAGCACTTGAGAAATCAAAGAACATGATCCTCACAATACGGCCAGCCCCTGTCCAGGTGAGAGTGTGTTCTATGAAGCAGGTAGATTAAGGCATCCTCCACACCCACCTCTGGACGGTATGCAAATTGTAATGGGTCCATGTACTGTAGTAGTCACCTGTGGTCTCAGAAGATGACCAACAACAGTGTTTAGCCAACTAGTTCCTTTCCTACCAACTTCCTTCCTAACCAGGTGTACTTTTTTCCATAAGTGTTTTGTTCTTATGACTACAATTGTGAGAGAGATCACGAGAATGAGAATTCATGAGAGAGCAAACAGTTATTGTATGCACATCCCACCTTCTGGCAGGTGCAGGACAAATTAAAACTTACTCAATTGAAAAAATATAATGTCCGCAACACTGCTTTTGACTCCCATATATTTAATGCACAGCAGGCAACGTTTCGACCCTGCTGGGTTTTCTTCAGGCAAAAATTCATGAGAGAGACCATGAGAATTCTGTTGTTGTTTTTATGTTATTGCTGTTTTTTTGATATGCTAAGCAAACCTTTGAAGAGTTTTGGACAAATTGACTATCTATTATTCTCTTAGATAGTCTATTCTATTGTCTTATTCTTTTAACAATTTGACATACTATAAATATTGCCTTGCAATAATAATTGTGTCTTATTCTTTCTTATATGATTACATTTCGAAATGTATTCACCTGTGGTACACTGAAAGCATTTCACTTTTATAAGGAAATTAATCCACATTGAGAATAACCTTCAAAGCTGTGGTAAAAAAAAGATTTTCAACCAAAGTCTTGAAAAGAATACAGGCTCCAGACTGACACAAGCATACATATAAATATGCCAATGGACTTCCTGTGGTCAATAAACTAAAAATAAACACAACATCCTCATTTGTAGCGCATTTGGTTCAAAATTTGAAGCCAAAACCCTTTTTCGGACAGCCATATTGAATTTAGGGAATTTGGCGGGTCATGATATACCCAATCATAAATGTAAGTATTCCTATGGGTTTCCCATCATCAAAAAAGGTAAAATAGACATCAAGTTTGCATTTGTATCTCATCTGGCTCCAAAGCTATAGCCGAATCCCTTTCAGGCGACAACCATTTTGGATTTGGCTGCCATGTTGGTCTCAGGGACCACTGGCTTGGGCGGCCTGGCTAAATCATTTCATTATTCCCTCAGCTGCATCCGTGGCAAATTTGGTGCTTGTAGATTAATTTGCACAAACAATGGGGTGTAAGGCCCCATACTACAGCCAAAACTGCTTTTTTGGACAGCGGCCATATTATAATTGGAGGAATAAGGGGTCCAGATGCACCGGGTCATAAATATTAACATTCCTATGTATTCCCCATGATCAATTAAGCTGAAAAAGATATCAAGTTTGTATTTGTAACTCATGTAGTTCAAAAGTTATAGCCGGAACCCTTTTCGCGCAACGGCCATATTGGATTTGGCCGCCATCTTGGCCCCAAGGGTCGCTGACTCCGGCGCCCTAGCTAAATCATTTCAGTATGACCTAAGCTACATTTGTACCAAATTTGGCGCTTTTAGATGAATACCCCTAATATAGACCACATTTTAAAAGGTAATGTGAACAGCCAGCCGGATCTGAGCAAAATATCTTGCAGACTTGCAGTGTGAACAAATCATGTGAATGAAAAGTTTTTTGGAAAAACATACTTTTTCCAAAATGTTCCAAACTCTGAATTTGCACAAATTCGGTAGAATGTCCCATCTTTGTGTAGGCAACAATTTACTAAATTACAAAAATATTGGGCGAGAGCTAGGTCCAAGACCAAATGCAGCAAGTCAAGAGATGTCTCGAGTCCGGATTTGACCAAGTACCTGGTTAAAACACATCCACGACACTAGAGGGCAATGTAGATTTGAACATTCATTTTGACCCAACTGGCGCTATGATGTAAGCCCGTTTACGGGTGTATGTGAGGGACATCTAAACATAAGGTCATGCTGCCAGAATGAGAGAGACCGAAGTTAACTACTGACATGGGTCTTGGAATTGCACCAACATGAATGGTAAAAGCAGCAGAACGATGTCAATGCGATTGATAGCGATAAACAGGTGACGCAATGTTATTTATGATTACTAAGTCAGGTAGTAAGCAATTCAGAAACTAAGTAATCTCGACGTTCGCCATTTGAGGCCAAGTACATTACAAATGTAATGTAATGAAAGTTGGCCAGTTGATTTCAGGCAGGAAGGAATTGATGCCAGCGCATGATGCCAATGCAAAAGCGTTGATCAGCCTACTGTACTAACGTAACAGAATGGCCAGACCACCCTGAACTTCGAACCAGTTAACGTCATAGCTTTTCAGATGCGTAGCCTACTAAATCGTTATTTTTGACCAGTGCTCTTTGTTAGTGAGTCTGAATGACAAGCGGCACTTTTGTTAGACGCGGTGCTAATCATTGGGCTGCATTTGTGTTTGCATTCACCGAATACCTGTGCACTTATTTGTTTGCAGGAGCAACATCTATCTCTGTTGATTGGACCTAAATATCTACACTGATTGCAGAGCTACTTTCCACGGGCCGCCTTGTTGATGCACAATGATCCGCTACAGCAAATTACAGAAGCAAGTTCTGGCGTTGTATCGAGAGTTCATGCGCGCTGGAAGGGACAAACCTGGATTCATTCCTCGGATTCGAGATGAATTCCGAGAGAATGCTCGTATTAAGAAGACCGACGTCATGCACATAGAATACTTATATCGGCGCGGACAACGACAGCTCGAACAGCTCAAAGATGTGAACACCAAACAGCTGGGGTCTTTCTCCGGGAGCAAAGAAAACAGATGATACCAAGTAAAGGCCAAGTGCTGATATCTGTCATGTATTATCGATAATAGGATTCAGTTCATGTAATAGTTTTCCAGGCCTCATGGATCTCCTCTGGACATCATTGTGTCAGGTCATATATATTGTCAGAAGGGCTGTCGAAGCCTGTTGTTTGAGCAGATGGCTCCAAGATCAGAACCTGTGGCGGCACAAGGTTCAATACCTGGATGAACACTGTTGTGAAGGACACTGTCTACATTACTGATTGTGTAATGTATTTAAAAATAAATAATAAAACAAACACTACTTTTCTACACCATTGATAATTTAGGCCTACTGGTTGTAACCATAGACTGTATATACAGTCTATGGTTGTAACAGTCACAAATCTGGTTAATATTTTATGACCAAAAGATCACATCCACTTGACACAAAACAAATATTGTAAAACAATATAATGTACATAGAGGTAAGTACCTATGAATACATATATATAGCTATTGCACATCCTTGAGTTGAATTATATAAGGTTCAAATTTGACATAACTACCAGGGGGAAAGTTGAGCAAGCATGGTGAATGCGCTGCAGCCGGCAGGGGGCAGTAGTTCTGTAAGACGGAGAAAAAGAACCCAAACAGGAAATAAACAGAACGGTAGACATTCTCTGACTACCTTGCTAGCTGAGACGGTGGGCGAGGCTGGTACATTTATGATTAAATATCGACTAGAAGGAAGCAGTTAGCAGGATATTTAGTGCACAAAGATTATACCATGGCAGCTCCAGGAAATGCTTCGGGCGAGATGACCAATGCCCAGCTAATTCAACAAGTGAGTAACGTTAACTAGCGATAGCAGCGAAGGTTAGCCAGTTAGGCTAATGGAAATATGATTATAATTATATTGGGCTTATATACAAGATATGTATTACCTTGTATCTAATGTAGACACTGTCAACATTATTTATTTATTTTGCGCGAAGCAACGTTAGTGGAAGTTGGACGTCTTGTTAACTATTTCCTAATAGGGGATGAACACATTGACTATGTAGTCAAATTGTATGATCAAAAACACCCTTTATTATAATGGATCAATATGATCCATACGTGATAACATGTGTTTTGACCATCTCATTTGAACAGTTGGCATTGCTGAACTGGCTGAAGTCTGATACTACTCAGAGTAAAGACATACTGACTGCCATCACCCAACTGCAAGTAGGACGGGAGATTTTCAACAGATTGACTGGACAGGGGAAAGTAGAGGCTTACAAGGTGAACGCTATTTTCAGTTGGTTGACATTTCGAATATCTAGTTAGTTACAGTATATAGTGGGTACGTAACAAATTAATTGTTCCATTTCGGTTCGTTTTCTTAGATGAATGGGGTGGGGTAAAAATCAACATGAAATATCCTCCAGCTGTTCATATCAGCCTACTGGCACCAAATGCAGTTAGAACCAATTTATTCACCGAGCCATTCAGATTTCTAGAGCATCACTCTCCCTCCACCCGCATGTCTAGAGAGCTCTTTATACTGCATTAAACAGTGAGGGCATTCCATCAGAATAGGCTTTTAACAGGAGGGTTCCAGTGCTCTTAAAGGGGCGCTAAGCTAAGACTCCATACACCTTGTTGTACATGGTTTCAAATCCTTTGTAATAGGTATTTTGCTTTTTCAGTTACAGTGCACAGATATTGTGATGTATCATAGACGATTGTCTTGAGGTTGCAGTGTATGAAGTTGTATCAGAGTAGTTTGACTGTGTCATATCACGACTCATTCTGTGGTTCTCACTCCTGATTGTAAATAACTCCATATGTTATTGTAAATAACTCCATATGTTATTGTAAATAACTCCATATGTCTTACAAGACTGCATGGTCCTCCATCTGTCCAGATAAGCGTGACTGACCCCTATAATGCTTCCCCTACAGAAAGAGTGCATTCTGACCCCTATAATGCTTCCCCTACAGAAAGAGTGCATTCTGACCCCTATAATGCTTCCCCTACAGAAAGAGTGCATTCTGCAGATTGCTGACTATGTCCAGAAGAATCCAAGTGCCTCCCAGAGGCAGCTGAATGCTGAGGTGGAGAAGCAGGTCCTGCTGTTTGCTGCCCGAGTGCAGGCCCTGGACTCTGGGTCCCTCCTCTAAGATCCTCTCTCTCTCTCTCTCTCTCTCTCTCTCTCTCTCTCTCTCTCAAATCAATTCAATTCAGTGAGCTTTATTGGCATTGTACAATATGGGGCAGCCGTGGCCCACTGGTTAGCACTCTGGACTTGTAACCGGAGGGTTGCCGGTTCGAGCCCCGACCAGTGGGCCGTTTGTGTTTCACTAATTCACCGATTGGGTTAAATGCAGAGACCAAATTTCCCTCACGGGATCAAAAAAGTATATATACTTAATACTTATACTTATATTGGCAAAGCATTAACATCTCTCTCTCTACCTCTACTGTCTCTCTAGCTCTCTCTCTCTCTCTCTCTCTTTCTATCTACCTCTACTCTCTCTCTCTACCTCTTCTCTCTCTCTCTCTTTCTATCTACCTCTACTCTCTCTCTCTACCTCTTCT
>NW_027468870.1:1716484-1793984 GCF_046254945.1 Alosa pseudoharengus | reverse complement strand
TTCCCTCATAACACACTAGTACACAACTGCCTTCCCTCATAAGACACTAGGGTCATAGGTTAGAGGTCACTAGGTTAGAGGTCACAGGTTAGGGGTCATATGTTAGGGGTCACAGACCTAAGTTAAGTTGAGTTACTTTATTTGTCCTCTGCATTTAACTTATCCAGGGCTAGTGTACACACACACACACACACACACTAGGAGCAGTGAGCTCAGTATATGTACTGACCAATCAATTGTCTTAAAAACGAAGTTATCTCACGTGTAGGATTCTGTCACATATCTCACAGGTGGAGCTCCGCCTCTACTAACATTTTGGATATCTTATGCGCTTTAATAGTGCTGTGCATGCAAATATCCTACTATGGACGTGCATACCATACAACAACTGATGACAATTGATTTATTTGATGTTATAGGTTAGACACAAAAAATGACCGCGGTGTAGATTAAGCTATCGCTCATGAATGCGGAAGTAATTGTTTTTAAATAGAGGCGGTCTTGTGCATCTCCACGTTTCACGATTGGCCAACGTCATCCCAACACCGAGAACGCGCACAGATCTGAGCTGAAAGCCTAGTTTGACAAATATATATTACATAACTGCTATCGTAGTATCACTTAACGTATACCCCTGAGTCAAGGCTTTGTCAAGCCTCGCTATGTCTACATAGACTAGATATGTCTAACATGCTTCGTAGTATACCCCATAGGAGCAGTGAGCTCAGTATATGTTGTGAACACACACACACACACACACACTGGGAGCAGTGAGCTCACACACACACACACACACACACTAGGAGCAGTGAGCTCAATATATGTTGTGAACACACACACACACACACACTAGGAGCAGTGAGCTCACACACACACACACACACACTAGGAGCAGTGAGCTCAATATATGTTGTGAACACACACACACACACACACTAGGAGCAGTGAGCTCAATATATGTTGTGAACACACACACACACACACACTGGGAGCAGTGAGCTCAGTAGGCCTATATGTTGTGAACAGAAAGCTCCCACTGCAGGCATTGGGCCTCATTCTCCAGCCGAAGAAATGTGTTCTTAAAACCCACTTACGCAGTTTTTACAAAGATTATGGTATTCACCAATGTGTTCTTGTTTTTAGGTAAGAACAGAATCTACGAACACTGAAGAGCACTCTTACGCACATTTGAGAACTGTCTTGTTTGTGCAAAATCAATGGTTATGGCATTTTCATCATATCTGCAGGTGTAAAATATAATAGAATTTAAATGACAACTATATATTTTAAAATGTATGATATTTTTGAATACAAATATTATAATTATTTTTTAAGAAAATAAATTCCACTATATTACAAAGCATTAGGGTATTTTAAAATAAATAAATAAAACAAATTTTTTCACTTTTTACTACTAAATATGAGTGAATAAATGTACTGTTCAATTCCCGCAACAGTGCTTTCACTTCAAAGCATGTGTCATATACGGTAATCAAATTGTCTTGCTCAATTAGTGTATAATATACGGTAGAAATGAAAGCTGGTGCCTCAGCCTCAATTTGTGTGGACACGGCCCTGCAGTATCATGCCCTGTTATGGGGATTGACAGGGTGTTTACCTACTCTATGCTAATTAAGAACAATTGGCACACCCTGTCAACTTCAGGAGAAATGGGATTCAGCATGATAAGAATGAAACTGTAAACGATTCTGAGATTTAAGAACACCTTTGTGAATCTGCTGAAGAGTTCCGTAGGACCTAAGAACACAGTTAAGAAACTACTTAGGAAGATAGTTCTCAAATGTGCGTAAGAGTGCTCTTGAGTGTTCATAGATTCTGTTCTTACTTAAGAACAAGAAAACATTGGTGAATGGCTGAATCTTTGTAAAAACTGCATAAGTGGGTATTAAGAGCAAATTTCTTCATAAGAACAGTTGGTGAATGAGGCCCAATGTCCTTAAATCTGATCTGATTTTGCTGCTGTTTCTCCAG
This sequence comes from Alosa pseudoharengus, assembly GCF_046254945.1. Classification (NCBI taxonomy): domain Eukaryota; kingdom Metazoa; phylum Chordata; class Actinopteri; order Clupeiformes; family Clupeidae; genus Alosa; species Alosa pseudoharengus. The sequence goes on along the minus strand of NW_027468870.1, from coordinate 1,791,992 downwards.
GTTAATCTGTGTTTAATCTGCTGTTTCTCGCAGGTTTTGGGATGACGACCCCGGCCACCATCGGGGGAAAGATCTTCCTGATCTTCTACGGGCTGATTGGCTGTGCGGCCACCATCTTGTTCTTCAACCTCTTCCTGGAGCGCATCATCACCATGCTGGCCTACGTCATGCGCTGGTGCCACGAGCGGCAGCTGCGGCGGTCAGGCGTGGGCGGCGTGGGCGGCGTGTCCGGCGAGGACCAGCGGAGTCAGGATGACAGCCTGGAGGGCTGGAAGCCGTCCGTCTACTACGTGATGCTGATCCTGGCTGTGGCGGCTCTGCTGATCGCCTGCAGTGCGTCTGCGCTCTACGCCAGCGCCGAGGACTGGGGCTACTTCGACTCGCTCTACTTCTGCTTCGTGGCCTTCAGCACCATCGGCTTCGGCGACCTGGTGAGCAGCCAGCGGGAGCGCTACGCAGCGCAGGAGGCCTATCGCCTCGGCAACTGCCTCTTCATCCTCATGGGCGTGTGCTGCATCTACTCGCTCTTCAACGTCCTCTCCATCGTCATCAAGCAGACGCTCAACTGGATCCTGGCCAAGCTGGACTGCCAGCGGGGGGGTCAGCAGGCGTGTGGACGGAGGTGGGTGAGTTGGCGCGGCTGCTGCTGCCCCTGTGTGCCCTGTCTGTCCTCAGAGCGCCGTGCTGCGCACCCTCTGACCGGCCGTGGCAGGTCCAGAGCGCACAAGCGCAACGCGGTGCAGCCGGCCACTCCGACGCGCGACGCCGCGGGCAAGCAGCGCTACACCAACGCCTCGGTGGAGACGGTGTGCGACAGCGAGACGGACGGCGGCCTGGGGCCCGAGGGTGGACACTTGGCCGGCCGCCGGCTCTCCGGAGAGATGATCTCGGTCAACGACTTCATGGCGTCCAACAAGGTGTCGCTGGCCATCCTGCAGAAGCAGCTGTGTGAGACGGCGCACGGAAAGCCGCGTCAGAGCCATGTGCGCTGCAACGGCTTCTCTGGGGGAGTCGGAGCCTTCGCCATCATGAACAACCGGCTGCAGGAGACCAGCGTCGACAGGTGACCAACAGGACGTCCGCCAGCCAGCAGGACACAGGTCACGTGAGAAGAAACATCATTCTTAAAAAATCCAAGAAGAATGGAGTATTCCTGAAATTCTATTTTTATATGTCTGATAACAGCTGATTAGATTGCTTTTAACGTTTGCTTCATTGTACATGTAAATTACGCATCATTCACTTGGTGTCTGAGATGTGTACGTCTGTTGTAAGTGAGCGGATGATTTAGAGATGTAAACGGCGTGTCTGAGTTGAGATAAAAGGAGACAGAACAGTCGCTGCGCTGATGATGGCGTTCTGAGAGGCCCGTTCAGCTCCTGAAGTGATTGGCTGCTGCGGTAGGCAATCAGAGCGCTCGGAGAGAGAGATCCTCAGGCCACTCTTCAGCGTCGCCATGACGCAGACTGATTTACAAGAGCGGCCGACACGAAGCCGCCGAGACCCTCAGAGACTCTCAGTGGGGAGGAATACACTCTGAACAGCATCAGGGGTCAGCAGGGGTCAGCAGGGGTCAGCAGCCTCACCGGCACGGCTGTTTGCCTCTCATGTGTCCATCCTCCAACACAGCAAAACAAAGCTAGTATTCAACGCTGGACTAACGTCTATTATGTCTATCAAACCAAACCATCCTCCAACACAGCAAAACAAAGCTAGTATTCAACGCTGGACTAACATCTATTATGTCTATCAAACCAAACCATCCTCCAACACAGCAAAACAAAGCTAGTATTCAACGCTGGACTAACGTCTATTATGTCTATCAAACCAAACCATCCTCCAACACAGCAAAACAAAGCTAGTATTCAACGCTGGACTAACATCTATTATGTCTATCAAACCAAACCATCCTCCAACACAGCAAAACAAAGCTAGTATTCAACGCTGGACTAACGTCTATTATGTCTATCAAACCAAACCATCCTCCAACACAGCAAAACAAAGCTAGTATTCAACGCTGGACTAACATCTATTATGTCTATCAAACCAAACCACTCTTTTTCCTTAGTAGTAGTCGTAAGCAATCTTAGCAAGCACATATAATGAGTAAGGATTAATGTAATTCATAATTAAGTCTTAGTAAGGCTACATGGTATGATTATTTATATACCACAGGAGAATACTGGAAAATGGACTTAGTAGAATGATTAATACATAAAAAATAAATATTGTAGAGAAAAGGTGTGCACAATGGTATGTCACCGACTTGCACTTGATGTAATGGCAACTTGTATTATCACTTATCACCCGGAGAAAAGAAATACTCTTTTCTGATTGGCTGGTGGGGTGGCTATTAATTCTGAATAACAGGACACCAGAGCCCGTCTACGGAGAGCCTCCCCACTCTCTATTAATCCCATACAAACCGAACTTGGCTGCAGTTCACCAGAGTTCACCTAGATGGCGATCGTGGGCGAGCCCAAAATACATGGGGTCCTATGGAGCTACATGGCTACATTTATTGTTTTCACCTATTTAACAACTGAAACCCTCAGATTTTATTTTATTTTTCGCAAAATGGATATGGATTATCAATCAAAAGTGAAATAATCCGGGAGTCATGTCCTTTCGTTTTCTTACAGAATGGGTCGTTGTTGCCCATAACACGCTAGCATTGATGCTGTGCTATGCTATGATCATGCTAATGAATGACGTCATTGACACGTTTGAAAGGCTTTTTAGAACAATTAAGTGACTTTAAAAAATATAATACAGTATAGTCTATAGTATAAAAATATAATACTCAACCAAGTGTATTGTCTTTGCCTCCCCTTTCGAATACAATATTCAAATTACTTGAAAAAAAATTAAGTGGATTTTGAGGGGTACAGCTCCATAGACCTCCATTCATTCTGGACTCGCCCGCGAGCGCCCCTAGATGCAGTACCACACCGGAAGCGTTCCCACTGATCTATAAAGAACACTGGATAGACTATCCCATTGTTGCCGCCCCATCAACAATGAAGCCAATGGAATCGGAACACCGCCGCCATATTGGGACCACTGCACTGTAGAAAATGATAGGCTTACAGTAGAAATGCATGAAAAAAGTGAGGCAACTTAATTACTCGAAAATATTAGGGGGGAAATATAAACCTATTATTTTTAAATATATAGTCTTTAAAAAATCATGGGCATTTACTTAAATTATTCATCTATACTAAAATGTGTAAAATATCTCAATACAATTAACGTAGCCTATTCAAAGGAAATTTCACTCCGGAGGGCTGTTTTAAGGTCGAAAGGTGAAACAGCATATTGCTCGACGTCAGTAGCCTATGCCTCGATCTAAATGTAGGTTGCAGAACGTTACAAATGAACATTACAGCCTCACATTTGGTGCTTAATAGGCTATGCTGTTACGGCTTCGTGTTTTCCCCTTACAGTGTGACAGAGTGGCATATTACCCGACATTACCTTATCCATTGGTAGGCTACATTTTTAAATAGTGAAAACACCGTTATAATCACCCACTTTCGATATTGGCGCTTAGGCTACAGTCGGTAGGCCTATTTTTAGTTTTAACTTGACGTGAAGTCATAATCCCATAGCTCGAATCTGCCCATTTCTTTCCAACTTAACCAAGTCATCCCAAACATTTGCACAGACATATATTGTCGAGCACGTAGCAGAGTTTATATTCTCCTGCTGTCTCGATTCGTTTGTAGGCTAATAGGGTAGGCCTATATGTTCTCTACTAATCAAAACTGCAGGTGTCTATACCAGTGGTTCCCAAACTTTTAATAGGCATGTACCCCCTGAGACATTATGAAGTTTTTTTTAAATTGTTTTATTAATATTTATTTTGATCAATTTTGTCGAGAATAGTGAATAGGATCATAAACATATGATACAAATCTCATCAATAGTCTACAAATGTGCTGAATATAATGATTTTAAATAGATCTGCACCTAGGCTATCTCACACACACTCGTCTTGTTGAATGCAGTGATCTTATCGGCTAGGTGCTTGTCTTTGCCTTGTAACTGGAGATTTAACTCATTGAGCTTTCCAAATATATCGCTAAGATAGGCCAGCTTCGTCAAGAAATGTTCATTAGTGAACGTGCTTGCAGATTCAAACATGCGCTAATTCCTCCAAGAAGAGGCGACTCGGAGCTCAAACACGCGACAGCACTTTACCTCGGGAAAGCCTCGCTGTGAAACAGTAGCCTACAGCCTTTTGGTCAGCTCCCATCTCCTCTCAAAGTGCGGAGAATAGACACGCTTTTAAGGGTCGGGTCTTGATGAAATTCACCACTCTCACAACCTCGTTCAAAATCTCATTCAGGTCGGGACTAACTAAGCTGCCTTGACACGAGCGCTTCCCTATGAATAACACAGTGCGTCCATTGCGCATCAGGTGCTACCTGGGCCTAGGCTACAGATAAAAAATAAATAAAAAAAAACTCACGTCAGTTCGCGCCCCACCTGGCATGTCTCCGCGACCCACAGTTTGAGAAACGCCGTTTTACCCTCCATGTCTCCACTCTCGAATATTTTGTTAATGCGGAGAAAATACGTTTTTAATGTGGGGTAGGCTACGCGTACCCCAGTTTGACAACCGTGGGTCTATACTATGAGAATGCAGCTGCCATTGAAACGTTCTTTCTCAACAGTGAGTTGTTAAATTATGTCTTGACTCTTTAAAAACAAACCTCAAATCAAAAGTGAAATGTGGAGTCAGTTCTTTATAGGCTATGTGATGTGATGACAAGGCCGTTCTCTATTCACTCTACGCACGCAGCACAGCCTACCAGGAGAAACAACAATTCATATCAATTAATATTAATTAATTAATTATCAAATAATATTAGGCCTATAGATCAGTCCTACAGTACAATTGCAAGCGACCATATGCCACAGCGGGCACAGGTTATTAACGTCCTCATTCTCCTACCTTAAAACTTTATGCTATCCTCGAACTCGTCTGCTGCCCAAACATTAAGCCAAGAACCGTTCTCTGCCTCCTTTTTTGTATTTTCTATCCTCCGTTAATGTTCTTTTTTTCTAGCTACCAGATTTGTTAACACCCAGGTAGCAAAAATTGTGCGGGCCGAAAGCGGCCCGATTAAGGCGAAAACACTCGGCCGATCCTCGGCATGAATCTAGGTCCGATTGCTCTGCGAGCACTCGGCTGTGACGCGGCCCTATTGCGGAACGCCGAGTGAGAGGACGTAAAGCCCCCGCCCCCAATCCAGTTACTTGGGTTTATTTTAATTTTATTGATTTCCATTCGTGTCAAGTTAATACCAGAATCGCTAAACAGCCGTTCTTTATAGGCTACAAGATAAACTGAAAATACAAATACAAGTAGACAGTTTTCATGTTTAAAACATTGTTTTTATTATTATTGGAGCACACTTAAGTGTGACACCCTATGATGTCTGCCGGTTTGGCCTCTGGCTTCGGCCACCATCCTTGTCACAGGCCAGCTGCAGCCATCTGGTGATGAGGAGCTCTATCTCCTTTTCGGAGGAATCTTTGGTTAGGGCATTCCGGCGGACTGCATCTGAGAAAAACACAAGAAGAGGGCAGCATGATCATGTGATGTATCAGTGTAGCACTTATGTCACTGCAACCGCACCACCTTGCAGTTATCACTTGTGTCACTGCAATCACCACATTGCAGTTATCCAGTACTGACCACACTTTTCAAAATGAGCCTTTTGAATGCAGGCTTTTGGTTGGCCCCACTCCAATTAATGAGTCTCGCCAGCGAGGTGTTCATGGCTCTTGAATGTCAATATATACGTGAACACATCTAAAAAGCTATCCCCCTGGCATTGATAAGTCAAACACGTCTGAATTTAATTGCAAACAATAGCCTATGCAAATACAAGATCTATGCAGAAGGCTAGACAGACTTGCTCATTGTTTGCAATTAACTTCAGATATGTCTGGTCTATCAATGCCAAGGGAATCCCTTCTCAGGGACGTTGGGGTAGGCTGCGGTAACAGCCCAGCTAGTCAATGTTAGCTACCTTGAGCTAAATGGTGTTGTTAGCTGGATTCGTTCGCTCCATAAAAGTACAACTAAGCCAGCTAACTTTTTGTTCCACTTTATTTTCTTCCACAGGTCAAAGACTGTGCTCGTAAAAAACACGAAAATTGCATCCAAGCTGCGAAAAACCCATGAGCTAACAACACCCCAGCTAGTCAATGTTAGTTAACGTAGCACTACTCTGAGCTAAACAGCTAGCTACGTTCGCGCCTTAAAAGCCGGAGACACTTTCATATATATTTTCCCCAACTTGCACTACTTTACTCAGGCATGATAAAGAATTTTCGGTTGTTGTCCTAATTAATAATTATTAATTGCATTGCATTTCTGAATTCTTTCTTCTCGTTTCATCTGGAGGATAGACGAAGGAACCTCATGAACAAAGTTTAAACGGATCGATAATAATCAATATTTAATCAGCAATAATTCGAAATATGTAGAGTTAATGTAAAATGTTAAGGAAACTCAATTGTTAATGCTTTTTAAGGAAATGTTAGACGACTTACCTCAAGTTCACCGTTTTCGCAGTCTTCTCTCATCCAAAGTTGTAAACGTCACTCCAGTGACGTGCTTCTTGACGCTTGCTGCAGTTGAAATCGGCTGAATACTGGTAAAAACGGTCTGAGCCGAGCGCCCAGAGTTTAACAGCAATCACCGGTCAATGCTGGTAAAAAATTGAATTGGCCAGTAAAATGAGTTGCACACTCAGTTGCTAACAAAACGTTGTACATGTAGGCTACCCACCCCATCCCAAGTACAGGATTAGGCCTAGTCTGCATGTTAAAAAATATATGGGCCGGTAAAAACTATATAAGATAGGCTATTAGATAGGATAAGATAAGATAGTAGCCTACTTTATTCATCCCGAAGGAAATTCAAGAAAATATATATTTTGGCTGGCATTTTGTTTCTATCACCCATATTGGTAGATGAGCCAAAAGTAAAAAAAAAAAAAGTTGTAGGTGCGGTAGCATGGCTGCCTGCAGGTGGCAAAAGGACCTGGCCCAATTGCGTTTACCACGACTCAGCCGATGCCGCGACGCAGCCGACAGCGCCGCAGGTTTTACGGAAGCGGCCCGCTCCTACTTGCTAGCTGGGCAGACATTTCCCCCTAGTTTAGCCTACCGAGAACATCTCTTGATCTCACTTGATACTTGCAGATGGGCTAACGTAGCCTAGGCTACTAGCCTATTCCCCACTGGGGATGGGAAACTTTTGATACATTTTTTAAAATAAATCGTTATCAGCCATCTGTAACAAGCAACGTGCTGCTTGCGAGAGCTGGCCTTGCACGCATCTTCTCTGATCTGAATCGGCCTAATCATAGGCTATGATGGACACTGCAATCAATGACAATCATGTTTTCAATTTAATAAAATTGATTACGAAATCATACTGCAAAATAAGGCTATATCACCCGGGGAAAGAATGCAGGCAGAAAAGCGACGGGACTACGTCCGGAAGAAGTTGATAATTGTTCAAAACCCCAATGTAGGCTAGCCTATGATATGACAAAACTATTTGTATTTGTAAGAGCTATTGCATTCTGAAATATAGATATGGGCATATTAACATTGTTTGTCTCCCCCCTCCATGCTAGGTCGATCGCAGAAATAAAAAAAATTGTGAAAAAACCTATAGAAATAAATAGGATACTGGTCTCTTTGAATGGAGACCTCTGTCTGTTTTATATACATGATTATAGCATTATTCATATTATTATCACGCCCACTAAACTTCTTCCAGACAGGCTACATTGACAACATTAAAAGCCTACAGTGATTTTCTCCGTGGGTGCAGCACACAGTAGCCTATAGCTAGATCATTTTGGTGAGGTTTCAGAACGGAGCAGCGTAGTTCGGACTCGCAAGTGGTCCCAATATGGCCGCCGCGCCGATTTCACGGAGGCTTCAGGTTTGTGACGTAGTTGCGCTATCCAGTGTTCTTTATAGATCAGTGAGCGTTCCGAGAGTGAAGGTTCTCCCCTTATTAGACATTCTCTGAGGATACCGTTCCATATCAATGCTTATGAATGGTAACTATAACAACCATAGTAGGACGATGGTTGCAGCGCTCTAGAATCTTTGGTTGCAGGCTTCGCAACAATGGAATCAACTGTAAACAAGCTCACTGTCCTGTCCATGCTATCGCTGTTATAGGGCCAACGAAAGTTGTACAACAGTGAGCTTCTTTTTAAACGGAACCGCGTGTTTCCTTTGCTTTACAGTGGCAACCGGGTGATAAGCGGGATAACGCTATATCGCTGTGCGTCGGGGAGTTTTTTGCCCCTTGCCCTCGTCCATTAATTCCGTATAACAGGAAACCTCGGCGGCCGTTATCCCTTACATACTAATGGCAAAACAGTGTAATTAACAGAGTTAGAGAAATCATGGATACTAGTAGTGGAATGTAAATCTTTAAAGGAAGTGCATTCATATAACCACCTCAGAGTACAAAGGAAGAAAGCAGTCTTGTTATGCCATTTCACTTTTATGATTCCTAAATCACCAACTTTGATGAATGCCATCTTAATACATGATGTGTACAATACAGGGAACATCATATGTCACACTTTATAACAATATTAGTTATTATGGCTGATGTTTAAGGTAATGACTCTTAACCAATATATGTTAGGATAACTTCATAGAGATCATTAAGGCTGCAGAACTACACTTCATGCAAACCAAGAGAACATGAAATGTGGTCTGAAGTAAAGTTTCAGCATTAGGAAGAACTGCATTTGGATCCAGTGAAGTTTTACCGTTAGGAAGAACTGCATTTGGATCCAGTAAAATTTCAGCGTTAGGGAGAACTGCATTTGGATCCAGTATCCAAATGCAGTATCGAAATAAGACTAGTGCATGCCTTGGACTAGCTCACAGAAACGTGTCATTCCTTTATGCGGACCAAGGGTTTAACAATGAACTGCACCTGCACAACCTAATCTCCTTGGCAACATGACATGACATACATCAAGGGAAAAAGCCTCTCAAAAGACAAGCTCTCATGTGACGTCATCGGTTGTGGGATTACAATCAAATATTCAGTACAGTTGAACTCTATCAGTAATGCTATGGCACTGACAACTCTGTATTCAATAAAACCTTCGCCTGGTTTCTTCCCTCATCTGACTGAATGTGTTATTGATCTTGTTGAAACGAGCCCTAGAAGAGTCTCCAACCGATCCCACCCAGATCTGGCATAGGTATGGCGTGGATTTGGCCTGAATCTGGCCACGTCGGTGCCTGATGAAGACCAAAACTGGGAGATCATCTGCAGTAGTAGTCTCAGTTTCACGTGCACATCAGATCATCTGCAGTAGTAGTCTAAGTTTCACGTGCACATCAGAAGAACTCCTAAACATTATCTTCAATAGAAAAAATTAAGTGAAATAAAATAAATAAAATAAAAAATGTAAAATAAAAAATACAGTAATTTCAATATCAAACGTCACATGTATCAATGTGGCATTTGAAAAATACTTGTGCAAATAATGAATCCTCTTGTATATTTCGCACATGTGGGATTCTAACATGGTATTGGATAGTCCTTTGACATACTGCAACAATTAATTATTACAATTAGAAGGTCTCTGATGCTCCACCCGTTTCCTGTTAACAAACAAACAGAAATAGTTGTACTGTCACACCTGTCATTCAAAACATTAAAAGCTACAGGTATAAAGTAAAAGTCACTTTCATAAAATATTCAAGAATATTTTAGTTTTACTTGTAGTAAAAATTACAAATACTATACTGCCACTTTACTATAATAATGACCGCGTGTAAAGAACTTCTCTGGAGACTGTTCTAGGAGGAAATGAGGTACTGGATTGTTTTTAAGCTGCAGACCCACCTGAGATAACCTCAGCTGCCGCGCCTCCTTTTGCTGGTAGTAAGCGGAGATGATGCAGTTGCGCCTGCAACACAGAGGACCAGTGAGACACCAGTGAGACACCAGTGAGACACCAATGGAACACCAGTGGAACCCCAATGGAACACCAGTGGAACCCCAATGGAACACTGCATCTGGAGACTCCACCAGCTCACAAGCTTTCCTCAACTCACATGTTTCTGTTTACAGCCATAGAAAAGGTTGAACTCATCTATTCATCTGTTCTAGGCTATTTATTAATGTAATTATACAATGTTTACCATTATTAAAACAAGATACTGGGGAGTGTCTGCCTGTGTTCATGTCATATAAATAGTTTCCTGTTATTTGACTGTAAGTGAATGAGAGTGGTCACTAATATGTGAGAGTGAGAGTGGTCACTAATATGTGAGAGTGAGAGTGGTCACTAATATGTTAGAGTGAGAGTGGTCACTAATATGTAAGAGTGGTCACTAATATGTTAGAGTGAGAGTGGTCACTAATATGTTAGAGTGAGAGTGGTCACTAATATGTGAGAGTGGTCACTAATATGTGAGAGTGAGAGTGGTCACTAATATGTGAGAGTGGTCACTAATATGTTAGAGTGAGAGTGGTCACTAATATGTGAGAGTGAGAGTGGTCACTAATAATTGAGAGTGGTCACTAATATGTGAGAGTGGTCACTAATATGTGAGAGTGAGAGTGGTCACTAATAATTGAGAGTGGTCACTAATATGTGAGAGTGGTCACTAATATGTGAGAGTGGTCACTAACATGTTAGAGTGAGAGTGGTCACTAATATGTTAGAGTGAGAGTGGTCACTAATAATTGAGAGTGGTCACTAAAATGTGAGAGTGGTCACTAATAATTGAGAGTGGTCACTAATATGTTAGAGTGAGAGTGGTCACTAATATGTGAGAGTGAGAGTGGTCACTAATAATTGAGAGTGGTCACTAATATGTGAGAGTGGTCACTAATAATTGAGAGTGGTCACTAAAATGTGAGAGTGAGAGTGGTCACTAATATGTGAGAGTGGTCACTAATATGTTAGAGTGAGAGTGGTCACTAATATGTGAGAGTGGTCACTAATATGTTAGAGTGAGAGTGGTCACTAATATGTTAGAGTGAGAGTGGTCACTAATATGTTAGAGTGGTCACTAATATGTGAGAGTGGTCACTAATATGTGAGAGTGGTCACTAATATGTTAGAGTGAGAGTGGTCACTAATATGTTAGAGTGAGAGTGGTCACTAATATGTGAGAGTGAGAGTGGTCACTATGTGAGAGTGGACTCACTTGCTCTGAAGCCCTCCCCCTGGTGGCAGCCCTGGAATTACAGTTGAGGCCAGAACCGTGAGAACAGACAGCAGGTCAGGGTCCTCCCCCCTACCACTCAGCTCCTCGAAGATCTCTGCCACACAAACCACAACAAACTAAGTAATGAAGATCTCTGCCACACAAACCACAACAAACTAAGTAATGAAGATCTCTGCCACAACAAACTAAGTAATGAAGATCTCTGCCACAGCAAACCATAACAAACTAAGTAATGAAGTCTCTGCCACACAAACCACAACAAACTAAGTAATGCATGCACTCATACACACGACTGCATTTGGGAATCAGTGTTAGTAACATGGTACATTATTGATATTATTATTATTATTATTATTAGTTGTAGAAGGCTAATAGAAGTATTGCTGTTGTTGCAGTCTGCTCCTTCATAATAACCTTTTGAATTCATAGGTTCGGTCATGTTATGATGTTGCAGGCACAGCCAGCAGCTCATCGCTGAGGCAGACTGGTCAGTGTCCAGATGCGCTCACATAAAGGGTATTAGACCTAATAGTTATGTCATAGACCCCTGATGAGAATTACATATCAGATCCTTAACAGTCGTGGCACAGCAGAGGCTTAATGATCATTATGTCTGACATCCCTCATTACAATGCTAGTTAACCATAAGGGTATTTGCCAAGTGTGCACTGGATGGGAAATATAAAGTGGATGATAAGGATGTGTTTGGAGTGTTGGGTGTAGTGAGGGCTGATGTGTTGGGTGTAGTGAGGGCTGATGTGTTGGGGGTGTTGGGTGTAGTGAGGGCTGATGTGTTGGGTGTAGTGAGGGCTGATGTGTTGGGTGTGTTGGGTGTAGTGAGGGCTGATGTGTTGGGTGTAGTGAGGGCTGATGTGTTGGGTGTAGTGAGGGCTGATGTGTTGGGTGTGTTGGGTGTAGTGAGGGCTGATGTGTTGGGTGTAGTGAGGGCTGATGTGTTGGGTGTAGTGAGGGCTGATGTGTTGGGTGTAGTGAGGGCTGATGTGTTGGGTGTGTTGGGTGTAGTGAGGGCTGATGTGTTGGGTGTAGTGAGGGCTGATGTGTTGGGTGTAGTGAGGGCTGATGTGTTGGGTGTAGTGAGGGCTGATGTGTTGGGTGTAGTGAGGGCTGGTGTGTTGGGGGTGTTGGGTGTAGTGAGGGCTGATGTGTTGGGTGTGTTGGGTGTAGTGAGGGCTGATGTGTTGGGTGTAGTGAGGGCTGATGTGTTGGGTGTAGTGAGGGCTGGTGTGTTGGGGGTGTTGGGTGTAGTGAGGGCTGATGTGTTGGGTGTGTTGGGTGTAGTGAGGGCTGATGTGTTGGGTGTAGTGAGGGCTGGTGTGTTGGGGGTGTTGGGTGTAGTGAAGGCTGATGTGTTGGGTGTGTTGGGTGTAGTGAGGGCTGATGTGTTGGGTGTAGTGAGGGCTGGTGTGTTGGGTGTGTTGGGTGTAGTGAGGGCTGATGTGTTGGGTGTAGTGAGGGCTGGTGTGTTGGGTGTGTTGGGTGTAGTGAGGGCTGGTGTGTTGGGGGTGTTGGGTGTAGTGAGGGCTGATGTGTTGGGTGTGTTGGGTGTAGTGAGGGCTGATGTGTTGGGTGTAGTGAGGGTTGATGTGTTGGGTGTAGTGAGGGCTGATGTGTTGGGTGTGTTGGGTGTAGTGAGGGCTGATGTGTTGGGTGTAGTGAGGGCTGGTGTGTTGGGTGTGTTGGGTGTAGTGAGGGCTGGTGTGTTGGGGGTGTTGGGTGTAGTGAGGGCTGATGTGTTGGGTGTGTTGGGTGTAGTGAGGGCTGGTGTGTTGGGTGTAGTGAGGGCTGATGTGTTGGGTGTAGTGAGGGCTGATGTGTTGGGGGTGTTGGGTGTAGTGAGGGCTGATGTGTTGGGTGTGTTGGGTGTAGTGAGGGCTGATGTGTTGGGTGTAGTGAGGGCTGATGTGTTGGGTGTAGTGAGGGCTGATGTGTTGGGGGTGTTGGGTGTAGTGAGGGCTGATGTGTTGGGTGTGTTGGGTGTAGTGAGGGCTGATGTGTTGGGTGTAGTGAGGGCTGATGTGTTGGGTGTAGTGAGGGCTGATGTGTTGGGTGTAGTGAGGGCTGGTGTGTTGGGGGTGTTGGGTGTAGTGAGGGCTGATGTGTTGGGTGTGTTGGGTGTAGTGAGGGCTGATGTGTTGGGTGTAGTGAGGGCTGATGTGTTGGGTGTGTTGGGTGTAGTGAGGGCTGATGTGTTGGGTGTAGTGAGGGCTGGTGTGTTGGGTGTGTTGGGTGTAGTGAGGGCTGGTGTGTTGGGGGTGTTGGGTGTAGTGAGGGCTGATGTGTTGGGTGTAGTGAGGGCTGGTGTGTTGGGTGTGTTGGGTGTAGTGAGGGCTGATGTGTTGGGTGTAGTGAGGGCTGGTGTGTTGGGTGTGTTGGGTGTAGTGAGGGCTGATGTGTTGGGTGTGTTGGGTGTAGTGAGGGCTGATGTGTTGGGTGTGTTGGGTGTAGTGAGGGCTGAGGGCTGATGTGTTGGGTGTAGTGAGGGCTGATGTGTTGGGGGTGTTGGGTGTAGTGAGGGCTGATGTGTTGGGTGTGTTGGGTGTAGTGAGGGCTGATGTGTTGGGTGTAGTGAGGGCTGATGTGTTGGGTGTAGTGAGGGCTGGTGTGTTGGGTGTAGTGAGGGCTGATGTGTTGGGTGTAGTGAGGGCTGGTGTGTTGGGTGTGTTGGGTGTAGTGAGGGCTGGTGTGTTGGGTGTAGTGAGGGCTGATGTGTTGGGTGTAGTGAGGGCTGATGTGTTGGGTGTAGTGAGGGCTGATGTGTTGGGTGTAGTGAGGGCTGATGTGTTGGGGGTGTTGGGTGTAGTGAGGGCTGATGTGTTGGGTGTAGTGAGGGCTGGTGTGTTGGGTGTGTTGGGTGTAGTGAGGGCTGATGTGTTGGGTGTGTTGGGTGTAGTGAGGGCTGATGTGTTGGGTGTAGTGAGGGCTGGTGTGTTGGGTGTGTTGGGTGTAGTGAGGGCTGATGTGTTGGGTGTAGTGAGGGCTGATGTGTTGGGTGTAGTGAGGGCTGATGTGTTGGGTGTGTTGGGTGTAGTGAGGGCTGATGTGTTGGGTGTGTTGGGTGTAGTGAGGGCTGATGTGTTGGGTGTAGTGAGGGCTGATGTGTTGGGTGTAGTGAGGGCTGATGTGTTGGGGGTGTTGGGTGTGTTGGGTGTAGTGAGGGCTGATGTGTTGGGTGTAGTGAGGGCTGATGTGTTGGGTGTAGTGAGGGCTGATGTGTTGGGGGTGTTGGGTGTAGTGAGGACTGATGTGTTGGGTGTAGTGAGGGCTGATGTGTTGGCTGTAGTGAGGGCTGATGTGTTGGGTGTGTTGGGTGTAGTGAGGGCTGATGTGTTGGGGGTGTTGGGTGTAGTGAGGGCTGATGTGTTGGGTGTGTTGGGTGTAGTGAGGACTGATGTGTTGGGTGTAGTGAGGGCTGATGTGTTGGGTGTAGTGAGGGCTGATGTGTTGGGTGTAGTGAGGGCTGATGTGTTGGGTGTAGTGAGGGCTGATGTGTTGGGGGTGTTGGGTGTAGTGAGGGCTGATGTGTTGGGTGTAGTGAGGGCTGATGTGTTGGGTGTAGTAAGGGCTGATGTGTTGGGTGTAGTGAGGGCTGGTGTGTTGGGTGTAGTGAGGGCTGATGTGTTGGGTGTAGTGAGGGCTGGTGTGTTGGGTGTAGTGAGGGCTGGTGTGTTGGGTGTGTTGGGTGTAGTGAGGGCTGGTGTGTTGGGTGTAGTGAGGGCTGATGTGTTGGGTGTAGTGAGGGCTGGTGTGTTGGGGGTGTTGGGTGTAGTGAGGGCTGATGTGTTGGGTGTGTTGGGTGTAGTGAGGGCTGATGTGTTTGGTGTAGTGAGGGCTGATGTGTTGGGTGTAGTGAGGGCTGATGTGTTGGGTGTAGTGAGGGCTGGTGTGTTGGGTGTAGTGAGGGCTGATGTGTTGGGTGTAGTGAGGGCTGATGTGTTGGGTGTAGTGAGGGCTGATGTGTTGGGGGTGTTGGGTGTAGTGAGGGCTGATGTGTTGGGTGTAGTGAGGGCTGATGTGTTGGGTGTAGTGAGGGCTGATGTGTTGGGTGTAGTGAGGGCTGGTGTGTTGGGGGTGTTGGGTGTAGTGAGGGCTGATGTGTTGGGTGTGTTGGGTGTAGTGAGGGCTGATGTGTTGGGTGTAGTGAGGGCTGATGTGTTGGGTGTGTTGGGTGTAGTGAGGGCTGATGTGTTGGGTGTAGTGAGGGCTGGTGTGTTGGGTGTGTTGGGTGTAGTGAGGGCTGGTGTGTTGGGGGTGTTGGGTGTAGTGAGGGCTGATGTGTTGGGTGTAGTGAGGGCTGGTGTGTTGGGTGTGTTGGGTGTAGTGAGGGCTGATGTGTTGGGTGTAGTGAGGGCTGGTGTGTTGGGTGTGTTGGGTGTAGTGAGGGCTGATGTGTTGGGTGTGTTGGGTGTAGTGAGGGCTGATGTGTTGGGTGTGTTGGGTGTAGTGAGGGCTGAGGGCTGATGTGTTGGGTGTAGTGAGGGCTGATGTGTTGGGGGTGTTGGGTGTAGTGAGGGCTGATGTGTTGGGTGTGTTGGGTGTAGTGAGGGCTGATGTGTTGGGTGTAGTGAGGGCTGATGTGTTGGGTGTAGTGAGGGCTGGTGTGTTGGGTGTAGTGAGGGCTGATGTGTTGGGTGTAGTGAGGGCTGGTGTGTTGGGTGTGTTGGGTGTAGTGAGGGCTGGTGTGTTGGGTGTAGTGAGGGCTGATGTGTTGGGTGTAGTGAGGGCTGATGTGTTGGGTGTAGTGAGGGCTGATGTGTTGGGTGTAGTGAGGGCTGATGTGTTGGGGGTGTTGGGTGTAGTGAGGGCTGATGTGTTGGGTGTAGTGAGGGCTGGTGTGTTGGGTGTGTTGGGTGTAGTGAGGGCTGATGTGTTGGGTGTGTTGGGTGTAGTGAGGGCTGATGTGTTGGGTGTAGTGAGGGCTGGTGTGTTGGGTGTGTTGGGTGTAGTGAGGGCTGATGTGTTGGGTGTAGTGAGGGCTGATGTGTTGGGTGTAGTGAGGGCTGATGTGTTGGGTGTGTTGGGTGTAGTGAGGGCTGATGTGTTGGGTGTGTTGGGTGTAGTGAGGGCTGATGTGTTGGGTGTAGTGAGGGCTGATGTGTTGGGTGTAGTGAGGGCTGATGTGTTGGGGGTGTTGGGTGTGTTGGGTGTAGTGAGGGCTGATGTGTTGGGTGTAGTGAGGGCTGATGTGTTGGGTGTAGTGAGGGCTGATGTGTTGGGGGTGTTGGGTGTAGTGAGGACTGATGTGTTGGGTGTAGTGAGGGCTGATGTGTTGGCTGTAGTGAGGGCTGATGTGTTGGGTGTGTTGGGTGTAGTGAGGGCTGATGTGTTGGGGGTGTTGGGTGTAGTGAGGGCTGATGTGTTGGGTGTGTTGGGTGTAGTGAGGACTGATGTGTTGGGTGTAGTGAGGGCTGATGTGTTGGGTGTAGTGAGGGCTGATGTGTTGGGTGTAGTGAGGGCTGATGTGTTGGGTGTAGTGAGGGCTGATGTGTTGGGTGTAGTGAGGGCTGATGTGTTGGGGGTGTTGGGTGTAGTGAGGGCTGATGTGTTGGGTGTAGTGAGGGCTGATGTGTTGGGTGTAGTAAGGGCTGATGTGTTGGGTGTAGTGAGGGCTGGTGTGTTGGGTGTAGTGAGGGCTGATGTGTTGGGTGTAGTGAGGGCTGGTGTGTTGGGTGTAGTGAGGGCTGGTGTGTTGGGTGTGTTGGGTGTAGTGAGGGCTGGTGTGTTGGGTGTAGTGAGGGCTGATGTGTTGGGTGTAGTGAGGGCTGGTGTGTTGGGGGTGTTGGGTGTAGTGAGGGCTGATGTGTTGGGTGTGTTGGGTGTAGTGAGGGCTGATGTGTTTGGTGTAGTGAGGGCTGATGTGTTGGGTGTAGTGAGGGCTGATGTGTTGGGTGTAGTGAGGGCTGGTGTGTTGGGTGTAGTGAGGGCTGATGTGTTGGGTGTAGTGAGGGCTGATGTGTTGGGTGTAGTGAGGGCTGATGTGTTGGGGGTGTTGGGTGTAGTGAGGGCTGATGTGTTGGGTGTAGTGAGGGCTGATGTGTTGGGTGTAGTAAGGGCTGATGTGTTGGGTGTAGTGAGGGCTGGTGTGTTGGGTGTAGTGAGGGCTGATGTGTTGGGTGTAGTGAGGGCTGGTGTGTTGGGTGTAGTGAGGGCTGGTGTGTTGGGTGTGTTGGGTGTAGTGAGGGCTGGTGTGTTGGGTGTAGTGAGGGCTGATGTGTTGGGTGTAGTGAGGGCTGGTGTGTTGGGGGTGTTGGGTGTAGTGAGGGCTGATGTGTTGGGTGTGTTGGGTGTAGTGAGGGCTGATGTGTTTGGTGTAGTGAGGGCTGATGTGTTGGGTGTAGTGAGGGCTGGTGTGTTGGGTGTAGTGAGGGCTGATGTGTTGGGTGTGTTGGGTGTAGTGAGGGCTGATGTGTTGGGTGTAGTGAGGGCTGATGTGTTGGGTGTAGTGAGGGCTGGTGTGTTGGGGGTGTTGGGTGTAGTGAGGGCTGATGATAGGGATGTGTTTGCCGTGTTTCTAGACTATACTACTCAGTCTATGGTAGTGACGGCCGACTCCTCACCTGCCACTTTGGACTGGAGCAGGTGGTCCAGCTCCGCCTCCCGGTGCAGGGCCTCTGGGCACAGCTGGGGAGCTGCGGGGAAGCACACCAGGACCACGCTGATGTTGTCCAGACTCCCCTGCAGACGGACGCAGCCAAGAGAAACAACCATTCTTTAAAAATGTGCTTTAAACATGTTCAATGCACGTCCACTCTTCCTGTCTTCTCCTCCTCCTACTACACCCTGACGTGCACTTCTCCTCCTACACCCTGACGTGCACTTCTCCTCCTCCTCCTACTACACCCTGACGTGCACTTCTCCTCCTCCTACTACACCCTGAAGTGCACTTCTCCTCCTACTACACCCTGACGTGCACTTCTCCTCCTCCTCCTACTACACCCTGACGTGCACTTCTCCTCCTCCTACTACACCCTGAAGTGCACTTCTCCTCCTACTACACCCTGACGTACACTTCTCCTCCTCCTACTACACCCTGAAGTGCACTTCTCCTCCTACTACACCCTGACGTACACTTCTCCTCCTCCTACTACACCCTGACGTGCACTTCTCCTCCTACTACACCCTGACGTGCACTTCTCAAAATCTGAGGTGAGAGAGAAGAACAGAGAGGAGTCAGATTACAGATGAGAGGGACCCTGATGATGTGCAGGGCCAGTCCTCAGATGAAAACAAGCGCAGTCCATTTGAACAGGATTATTTGGAATGTTTTATAAATGTGAGAACATGAGAGAACATGTGAGAACATGAGAGAACATGAGAGAACATGTGAGAACATGAGAGAACATGTGAGAACATGAGTCTGTGGACTAGAACGGGTGGGAACGCCGGTGGGAAAGCCGGTGGGAACGCCGATGGGAATGTTGATTTGAGCTGGGAAACGCAGACCTCAGGCCTGGGGGAAGTCGGCTGCAGCGGATGTGTCGGACTTCACTTTGGTCAGCCCCCCGGAGAGCAGATGTGTCTGACTTCACTTTGGTCAGCCCACCGGAGAGCAGAAAAAGATTTGCACAGTAAGGGCTTTGGGGTGGGGACATCTCACAATGAAATACCAAAAGCCACACAGCCACATCACTCAGTGTGTGGGAATACCTCACAAGTCAGCCGAAAAAGCCAGTGCACTGCACTCTGTCTGCACTCTGTCTGCACTCTGTCTGTACTCTGTAAATGAGGCTATTTCATTGTGGTTGTTGTTGCTGCGTCACTGAACTAGCTGCCAGAGGAAGGAAGCGTGAGGCATTAAAAAGCTCAGTCTACGAGTCAACGAGATTAAAGAGCCAGATTAGGATTACACACAGCGGTGGAATGCTGCCCTCAGACCACATGTGCGTGGTGTCTGTGAACCCGCTGTGAGGTGATGTATCTGCCTGACTGTGAGAGACTAGACCACATGGGCATGTTGAGTTGTGTGGTGTCTGTGAACCCGCTGTGAGGTGATGTATCTGCCTGACTGTGAGAGACTAGACCACATGGGCATGTTGAGTTGTGTGGTGTCTGTGAACCCGCTGTGAGGTGATGTATCTGCCTGACTGTGAGAGACTAGACCACATGGGCATGTTGAGTTGTGTGGTGTCTGTGAACCCGCTGTGAGGTGATGTATCTGCCTGACTGTGAGAGACTAGACCACATGGGCATGTTGAGTTGTGTGGTGTTCTGTTGTGTCTGTGAACCCGCTGTGAGGTGATGCGTCTGCCCGACTGTGACTGTGTGGTCAACCCTCTCTCTCAGCCAGGAGCGGTCAACCCTTCCCAACTGCCTCAGACCCAGAGGCCCACCGGAGGCAGGAGCGGTGTGGTGGGCTTCATGGTGGTCAACTGGACGATGCAGGACACTGCTGTTGCTGACCACTGCTGCGTACAGATGAAAAGTCCTAATCTTCAGCCCTTCAGCACCTCGTGTTTCAATCGAACCATATTACCGGGGTGGGGGGTGTTGGCTGTGTGTGTGTGTGTGTGTGTGTGGTCCAGGAGTGCTGGTGCAGGGAAGAGAAAAGACGTTTTCAGGTCATTGCACAGCCTCCCCTTGGTCAGCATCTCATTCTCCACGGCCCTCTTACATAACACACACACACACACACACACACACACACACACACACACACACACACACAGCATCTCATTCTCCACATCCCTCTTACATAACAGACGTCAGGCAGCGAAAAGAGAACTAGCACATTAGCGTCCCCCGAGTGTCCATATACAGGTGACGCAACTCCACAGCGATGGTCAAGCAACTCGACAGCCACGGAACTCCACAGCGATGGCCACGCAACTCCACAGCCACGCAACTCCACAGCGATGGTCAAGCAACTCCACAGCCACGGAACTCCACAGCGATGGCCACGCAACTCCACAGCGATGGCCAGCATGCTAACACAGCTGCGGAATATCTCGTCATGGCTTCGGGACTCTAGATCTCCTGCCTATAAACCAATCAGCCAGCTGGGCCCTATTTGCAACCGGATGAGGATTTAGACAGAACTTCCACCATCTTAGTTTACGCATTTCTGGGTAAATGCATAATGTGTGAATAAATGTAAATGGGTAAGTGTAATGGCTACTCCATGTGTTTGGTTGGAGGATATGGAGCGCACAAGTGGTGAGTGGAGTTTCTCTTGAACTGAAATGCGGTGAAATCTGGTCAAAATGGCCGAATACAAGGCACCTGTAGGTAAGTCCACCTGTGGCTCACTGACCTTGTAGAGGCAGAGGTCGATGACCTGGGAGCAGACCTCCCTCAGGTCGGTGCAGACGCGCAGCCGACTGCTGACGAACTCGCAGAGGTCATCGTTGCTGATGGCGTCCCACACTCCGTCGCAGGCCAGTATGAGGAACTCGTCCATCGGCGAGCGCTCCACCACGGTCACCTCAGGCTCTGGCGACACCATCTGCTCGCGCGGCGAGCGCCACTCCGCCGTCTTGTAGCCGAAGTCGCCCAGCGCTCGGGACACGGCCAGGGAGCCGTTGACCCGCTGCAGAGCCACGGAGCCGCCCGCACGCTCGATGCGCTCCTTCTCCGCCGGGCCGTAGGGCTTGTGGTCAGCGGTGGCGAAGGCCACTCGACCGCCTCGGCACAGCAGCGCCCGCGAGTCGCCCAGGTTGGCGAAGTAGATGCTCTGGGGCGTCAGCAGGGTGGACACTACAGTGGTGCCGCCTCGTTCCCAGCCCTCGCGCGTGGCCACGCTGTGCAGCTGCTTGTCCAAGCTGAGGAAACCCTCATGGATGCCCTCCGTCACACGCTCCACGTCCTCCTCCGGACCCACAGAGCCTGTAGGGGACATTTAGCATCATTACTTATTATTATTATTATTTACTCACCACCTTCCATACACACATCTGCATTTAGAATGCTGTAGCAGACACTGTTATCTAACACACTGCAAAAACTGCTTATCTAACAAAATCTAACCAAGTGTTATTAATCTTATATCAAGATAAAAAAAACTAGTTGGTATTGTTTTTAGTATAAAGACACTTACCTAGCACTTTCTCATGAAATCATTTGACTTCAAATAAGTCAAACTTTTCTTAAATTATGACATCTCATCCTGAAAACAAGCAAATTTGTCTGCCAGTGCGTTAAGCAAATTTGTCCTAGAAACAAGCAAATTTGTCTGCCAGTGCGTTGAGCAAATTTGTCTTGATAAGACTCCTTAAAATAAGTCAAAGTCTTCTTAAATTAAGTCAAAGTGATCTTTCGAGAGAGCGCTAGGTAAGTCTTTTCATACTAAAAACAATACTAAATAGATTTTTTGATCTTAATATAAGATTATCAACACTTTGGTTAGATTTCATTTTTTGCAGTGCACACTTACAGTAGGCTTGCAGTACACTTAAAGCATAGCACTGATATCTAACACACTTACACTAGGCTTGCAGTACACTTAAAGCATATCACTGGTTCATCAGTGTGTCTGCCACACCCATTTCCAATAACATCTGCCAGTTAAGGTGATGAGACTTGGGGCAACTTTATGAGCCTAGAAACTTTGTGTTCCTAATGCTCTGACTGCTTGTCTGCACACACACACACACACACTACATGTGACTTCATGTGGAGCCACAGGACAGCTAGCTGAGGACAAACACTGTGTTTACGATTCACACAGAGGCCAGCTGAGTCTGGCCCAGAGCTGGCCCACATATGGCAGAGGCCAGCTGAGTCTGGCCCAGAGCTGGCCCACATATGGCGGTCTGGTGTGGACTTGGCGCCACAGCCAGGAGGGGCCGCCTGTTCTCTGGGTGTCCTGATGGCATAATCATCTGAGAAGCGCTCCAGCATAACCATATCATTATGTAACGTGAAATGACCATCTGAGAAGCGCTCCAGACAGGCCTGGCGGTGCTAGTGCTTTACGTAAGAGAGTGTGATGGGAAGGATGTTTACAGATCGCATATGTAGCATTTGCTCGATTAAAATAATGTCAACAATATGGAATAATTATGCAAAGTCATGTTAGTTACGTTCATGTAATCTCATGGGACTTAATGTCATTAATGAAGACGTCAACATCACAGAATGATTATTAAAAGGGACTGCTGAACGTTGCTCATCAAGTAATAAAAAGGTAAATGAACAGAATAATTATTTAGAATTAATTAAGGGTGTTTCTCATGAAATAACAGCTCATTTATATGCAGCTGCTGTAAGGTTAAAGGAATTACCTCACTACAGTATGCCCCATTCCTGAAGGACAATCTCACACTTTTTATAATAATACAGATAATAATAATAATAATAATAACAACAATAATAATAATAATAATAATAATAATAATAATAATAATAATAATAAATGTTGCTCATTAAGTAAAGACACATGATTTCTATGCAGCTCTTGTAAAGACATTATGTTTCATTCCTGCAGGACAATCTCACACTTTTC
The DNA here is from genome assembly GCF_046254945.1 of Alosa pseudoharengus. NCBI lineage: Eukaryota > Metazoa > Chordata > Actinopteri > Clupeiformes > Clupeidae > Alosa > Alosa pseudoharengus. The sequence goes on along the minus strand of NW_027468870.1, from coordinate 1,769,278 downwards.
ACTCCAATGACCACAGTGCTGAATAATCCTGTACTCCCTGCAGCCAAGCTGTGTGTGTATGTGTGTGTGTGTGCGTGTGTGTACAGTATGTATGTGTGTGTGTGTGTGTGTGTGTGTGTGTGTGTGTGTGTATGTGTGTGTGTGTGTCTGTGTGTACCCAGGGTCAGGAAGTGTTCCAGCAGGTTTGGGGGACAGTGTGTGTGTGTGTGTGTGTGTGTGTGTGTGTGTGTACCCAGGGTCAGGAAGTGTTCCAGCAGGTTTGGGGGACAGTGTGTGTGTGTGTGTGTGTGTACCCAGGGTCAGGAAGTGTTCCAGCAGGTTTTGGGGACTGTGTGTGTGTGTGTGTGTGTGTGTGTGCGTAGGTACATGTGTGTGTGTGTGTGTGTGTGTAGGTACGTACCCGTGGCCAGTATGTGCTCCAGGAGGTTCCTAGAGCAGTGCTCGGCCACTGCGCTGCCTGCATGGCCGTCGAACACGGCGAAGAACGCCCAGTCGGCCAGCACGCCGCCCAGGTGTGGGAAGCAGTTGTGGAAGTCCTCCATGGTGGCCCTCCAGCCCTGCATGCAGGCGCAGGCGAAGTGGACGCCCCCGCCCGGTGCAAAGCCCTCCTCCAGCAGCTTGTCCAGAGCGGGCCGGTCCAGGTAGGGGCAGGGGATGATGGCGCCCCCCTCCTCCTCCTCAGACGCGCCCCCCTCCTCCCCCTCGGCCGGCTCGCCCCGGACTGCTCCGCCACGTCCACCTTTGAACAAGGAGCTCACTCGTCTCTCCGTCTCCTTCACCAAGTGCCGCACGAAGGCCGGCACCTCAACGCTCCCTTTCTTGGCTGTCCTCATGCCTGCACCTCTCTCTCTCTCTCCTCTCCCTCAATCTGCACCTCTCTCTCTCTCTCCTCTCCCTCAATCTGCACCTCTCTCTCTCTCCTCCTCTCTCTCAATCTGCACCTCTCTCTCTCTCCTCTCCCTCAATCTACACCTCTCTCTCTCTCTCTCAATCTACACCTCTCTCTCTCCTCCTCTCCTCTCTCTCAATCTGCACCTCTCTCTCTCTCCTCCTCTCCTCTCCCTCAATCTACACCTCTCTCTCTCCTCTCCTGTCTTTTTTCCCTCAATCTACACCTCTCTCTCTCTCCACTCCTCCTCTCTCTCTCTCTCCCCAGCTGTTCTGTTTCTGCTTGTCTTCTCAGCGGATGATATCCTGATGGGATGATGTCATCCTTTCTAGCTGTTTTCCTGAGTAGATCGTGCTGGGTTCCAGAACAGAATCTTGTGCCTGATGCTTCTTCATCTCTCTCTCCGTCTCGTTTCTCTTCTCTTCTCTCCTCACAGCTCTGCTTCAGCCGGGCCCTTTTTACATGCACTGCCCTGATTGGTTAATCTATTTCTGCCCACCAATCACATCGCTGAGCCCTCCTCCCCCTCCCATGCACACACACAATCTCCTGCTGTCACTGGACTGCTTCCTCTCTCCCTCTCGCTCATCCCTCTCTCTCTCTCTCTCTTCATCACTCTTTCTCTCACTCCCTGCCGTTGAACCTTGTTAATCTCTACATGTGATGTGTTTGGATTACTAGACCTCACCCCACCAGATTACCGAGCCGGTCGGCTGGATTTCATAACAGGTAGCCTGGGTTCTGGACACTGGCCCTGGCACATGCCTCTGTCTCTCCCTCCCTCCCTCCCATCCTCTCTGTCTCTCTCTCCCTCCCACCCTCCCTCTCTCTCTCCCTCTCTGTCTTTCTCTCTCTCCCACCCTCCCTCTTTGTATCTCTCTCTCCCTCACTCTCTCTCTCCCTCCCTCTGAAAACGGTGTGATCTACTTGTGGGTGAGTCATGTGCAGCAACACAGTTGGCCTGGAGCAGATTCAGCAGCGAGTGACACACTCCAACAACGCTGGAGAATATTCAGGCCGCATGCGCTCGTATGGCAGATCGGCTCTTTGAATGGTTGTATTCATGCTGTAGTTACCACACTTATATGGCGACTATATTATGGCAGCATTATATGGGAGCTATATTATGGGAGCATTATATGGCAGCTATACCATGGGAGCATTATATGGCAGCTATGCCATTGCAGCATTATATGACAGCTATATTATGTTGCACTTTGTGTTGTTCCGTCAGCATGCACACACACACGGCAATATTGCTTTGGTGCTTGTTTTGGTTTCACTCTTCAAGCTGACACACACACACACACACACACAATTTTTTTTTGTTGTAAGTGTGTAATTGTTTTGGTTTCATTTCAAGCACCCCCCCCCCCCCCCACACACACACACACACACAATGATTCTCATGCTGTTAAAAAGCAAACCCAACAGAACAGGCCAGACCAGACTGTAGCTTGTTTCCTATTTTAGCATTACCCTTTCCAGACCCCTGCTCCTGCTCCTGCAGCTTGACCAGTCTCCGGTAGAAGAACTGTCCCCTGGCCAGCCCCCGCAGCCCTCGGAGTTGCATGTACATTATTTACGGGTGAGGACATCATACGCGCTGCTCCAGCTTCAGCGCTCACACGGCCGGCCTTGGGGCAGCATGGAGGACAGGAGTGGACGAGGGCTGGTGTAGCCGCTGGGGTTCCGGGTGGTGGACGAGGGCTGGTATAGCCGCTGGGGTTCCGGGTGGTGGACGAGGGCTGGTATAGCCGCTGGGGTTCCGGGTGGTGGACGAGGGCTGGTATAGCCGCTGGGGTTCCGGGTGGTGGACGAGGGCTGGTGTAGCCGCTGGGGTTCCGGGTGGTGGACGAGGGCCTGTGGTGGGTGTTTGCTCAGATGACCTACAGCGTGGCATAGTGCAGGGTCTCTGGGGAGCAAGCGCTGAGCACACACACACAGGCATGCGCACACACACACACACACAGGCATGTGCACGCACACACACACACACACAGGCATGTGCACGCACACACACACACACACACACAGGCATGTGCACGCACACACACACACACACACAGGCATGCGCACACACACACACACACACAGGCATGCGCACACACACACACACACACACACACATGTGCACGCACACACACACACACACACACACAGGCATGTGCACGCACACACACACACACACAGGCATGTGCACGCACACACATGCAGTCGTCTCAGGTTCCAAGCCCTGCTTTGGAAAAAGGACAGAGACAGAGTGCCTGGAGTGCATGTGTGTGTGTGTGTGTGTGTGTGCGTGAGAGAAAGAGAGAACCAGAGAGAATATGTGTATGTGTATCAGTGTTTTTAGTAGAGTTAGTGTGTGCATGTATATGTGTGTATCAGTGTTTGTAGTAGAGTTAGTGTGTGCATGTATATGTGTGTATCAGTGTTTTTAGTAGAGTTAGTGTGTGCATGTATATGTGTGAGTGTGTGTGCATGTATATGTGTGAGAGGGCAACTGTGTGTGTCAGTGTGTTGGTGGCTGTGTGTGTGTGTGTATGTGGCATATTAGTATTGGTGTGTGTACGTACAGCATGTGTGTGTGTGTAACCTAATGAGCGAGTGTATGTGTGTCTGAAGATGGGCTGTGCAAGTGGAAGTGTGTGTGTGTGTGTGTGTGTGTGCGTGTGTGTGTGCATGTCTCTGAAGATGGGCTGTCCAAGTGGAAGGGGTTATAATTAGGAGCAGGTCGAGCACTTACTGCTGACAGGGCAGGCGAGGCCAAAAAAAGCCTTTAACGGCGGACGACGCACCGCCGAGGAGCGGAACGGGACGGGCGGACCGCTGCGTAGCGAGGAAGCAGCTGCGATGGCCAGCAAAGGTGAGAGAACGCACAATAACACCACGCCACAATGCCACCACGCCACAATGCTACAGCACAAACACAAGCGTCGCTGTGCGGGAACAGGTTGGGGGAGGGGGTGGGGGAGGAGCTTCTTTAAGGAGCTGGATGATGGATTGTTCCTGTGTATGTGGACTCACCGTATTCTCATGTGACTAAGATATGCAAACTTCACCTTAAACTAGACACTGTGTGTGTCTGTGTGTGAGAAAGAGAAACAGACAGACAGGAGATGGACAGTGAGAGTGTGGAAGCGCTGAAGCTTTTGTATTTTGGCTCCGTGAAACCGTCCTGGTCATTTATTTTGGCCGTGCTCACTGGGGAGATTCTGAGACGCCCATGTCAGAGTGAGTTAGCGGGTTAGCAGGTTAGCCAGGCTGGACTTTGGGGCGTGTGGCTGGTCTTAGTTCTATTTGATGTGATATTCCAGAGGCCCAAGTGCGTCTAATCAGTCAACTCCGCTGTTCAGATTTACACCTCAGACTGCCAACGGATCGCTAATGTTTCCCAGACAGCCGTCTGGCAACGCTAGTGCTGATGTGCTCTGACCTGCGCAGCTCTTCTGCCTCGACTCTGTCTGTGTCGCAAGTGCACTTCTTACACGTGGGGAAAAAAACAACATCTAACTCATGAGGGCTTAATGTGGATTACACCTGTGCTAGGATATCAGCATATATTTATATTATATATTAGTGTTGAGTAATGATATCAGCATGTATATTATATATTAGTGCTGAGTCATGATATCAGCATTTATATAATATATTAGAGCTGAGTCATGATATCAGCATTTATATCATATATTAGAGCCGAATCATGATATCAGCATTTATATCATATATAGCGCTTCCTCTGTCCATAAAGTAGCGGAGTCATGATATCAGTACAGTATATCATATATAGCGCTTTCTCTGTCCATAGCTGTTGAGTCGTAAACACAGTGGCGTAACAAGCCAATGATGGGCCCAGGTGCGAGAGCGCTACGCGGGCCCCATACCAACAATCTTTGACCCAGGATGAATTAGCTCTGATACATGCAATACACATTAAGGGTGACTTCAATTGTTTATGCAAAGGGCCTGAGGCACCGAAGTAGTTTAGTAGTAGTAACACACGACTACATAGTAGTAACACACGACTACATAGGATCCATTACATGTGAAAACATTAAAAAATAATTTTATTAACGGCCTGCAGGCCAGGGTAATCTAAGGGACTGTACGATATTTACGGGGGGGGGGGAGGGCCAGTCGTCAGGGGGGGGAGGGCCTAAGATCATTTTTTAAGCCTTAGGGGAAGGCCCAGGAGAATTTTTTTGGCCTGGGGGGGAGGGCCGAGGAAAATTATTGTAGCGTCGGTGGATGTTCATGTCTAACGTTGAATGAGTGTCTCCCAGAATGCAGTGCGAGTGAATGCTAGAATGTGTAATGTCGATTATAATAGTTGTAGTTACGTTTACCATGTTGTGTATTTGTTAGCGTGTTAGTCTCTTTAGTTGTACCTCATGTGTTTATCCTTGTGTTGATGTGTGTGGTAAACCCTTATTGTGTGTAGTATGTGCAGCTGAGACTACCCCTGTGTTGCCCTATGTAGTTGTCTGTGTCCGTATGAGTCTTCCTGTTCCAATAAATGGCCGTCCTGGCCAAAGGTGAATCTTGTCTGAGGGTGAGATCGCTACATTGGTGTCAGAAGTGGGATCGGCCCCTCCCGGGGCGCGAAGATCTACGCCAGATCAAGACGGAGAAGAAGGCCGAAGACCAGACCAGACCAGCAAGATGGCGGCGGACCTCAGCAGATGTTCTAATGGTCCTTTTAAGGACTAGCCAGCTCGCCGAGCTCGCCACTTCGGAGGATGGAGGACCTGTCGGCCCGGCGCGGGACCTGTGCAGGCGACCAGCGGGACCAGCCCTGCACAGCCGACGAGAGCTGCCAGCGCTGGAGGAAGCGGCCCCGGCAGAGGAGTTCCTGGCTCGACGCCGATGTCGATGCTGCCGTCATCCGAGGATCTCATCCATAGAGAGCGCGAACTCTCTGACGACCTTGGAACACGACCACAGCGGCCGGGTTTACACCGCCAGCTACGGAAGGACTTCCAGAGCGTCAGCTGCCGGTCGAGAGTGTGATGGAGTCATAGCTGCTAGTTCGGGAGCTTGCGGTGCTCCAGCTAGTGACCAAGAGGGTAACGTCGACCTGTAGAGCCTTGGGAGCTATCGTTTTGTGTACTGTTTGAGATTTTAAGTGCGCACGTTCCGGTTGACGCAAGTCTGCGCAATGTTTTTCATGTTTTGTGTGAGTTTCTGTGTGTCCCGAGCCTGCTGAGAGGGTCGGGGTCTCCATTTCCCGCCACAGTGGAGCATCGTTGTGCTCGAGAGACAGCCGACAAAAGTTCTACAAGAGGGCAGCGCGAGGAGGGACCTCGACGTGGACTGCTGACCGCCTGGAGATCGGCACACTGTGGACAGGTGGCAACGGCCACGAGCTGTCACAGTAGCCAGAGGGGGCTACCGAACGTCCAGGGGTTCCAGCGTATCCGGGGGTTCGGCTTGCAGTGGGACTGTTTGCTGCTGTTTGAGGTAGTGCAGCTGCACGGCGGGAAACTGAGGGCCCAAGCGACACCACGACCCACGTCTGGCCGGTTCTGGTGCTTGTTCGGGGGAGAACTGACGTGACAGAGGCAGCCGAGAGCCCTTCCAGTCGGGATGGGTTATCGTGCAGCCGGAGGCTTTCCGGTCACTTGGACTAAGCACTGGGATTGACACCGACGCAGCCGCGAGCGGTGAGCTGAGCTGTCATTGCCGGGGACGACAATGGCTCGGGAGGGGGTTATGTAGCGTCGGTGGATGTTCATGTCTAACGTTGAATGAGTGTCTCCCAGAATGCAGTGCGAGTGAATGCTAGAATGTGTAATGTCGATTATAATAGTTGTAGTTACGTTTACCATGTTGTGTATTTGTTAGCGTGTTAGTCTCTTTAGTTGTACCTCATGTGTTTATCCTTGTGTTGATGTGTGTGGTAAACCCTTATTGTGTGTAGTATGTGCAGCTGAGACTACCCCTGTGTTGCCCTATGTAGTTGTCTGTGTCCGTATGAGTCTTCCTGTTCCAATAAATGGCCGTCCTGGCCAAAGGTGAATCTTGTCTGAGGGTGAGATCGCTACATTATTTTTTCCTGATCCATGATATTTTTTCCCCCTGATCAATGATCCGTTTTCGATATTTTAAAAGGTTTGTAGGCCAAAACATGATTCACGTCTCTTTGACAGAGTGGGCGAGTCGCAACCCTACCTGAATCTCCCACAACTCCCCTCGCTTGCAGGTCACCCGCGGTTATGGGTCATACACCAAATATTTTAATGATATTCGGGTCATTTGCGGGCGGGTCAGTTAAAATTAATTAAATATATATTTTCTACAAATAGGCCTACTTAAAATATCACGAGAAGGCTAGCATCAATACAGTAAAGCATCAATACAGTAAGTCAACAGTAAAGAAGCTGAAGACGCGAGTTAAAATAATAAAGACACCCCTTCAGGAAAAGCGATATGGGAAATATTGGGAAAAGTTCTTAAAGAAGATGACAGTAGTACAAGTTATGGTCTATGTAGGCCTACTCTTGCGAAGCCATTTAAAAGTATGACAGCCGAAACGGGCAGCCTGCAGGAATAAATCTTATGGCACAGACTACACAGCCATATCTACCGGTATGTATAGGTTCGCGCATGCATAAAAGTTACCTTAGTTCGTTGTGTTTGTGACTTTAAACAGTGGATGTGCTTTAGTAAAGCTTTGTGCTTCATTCAGCATTTTAAACCAGTTCTTACGCTAACGTTTTGACCAGCAATGTATCTCTTTTGCCTAGGCTACCTTGCCTCCCCATTTCTATTTTCGAAAGAAGTAGCCTATGTCCATGGCCAAATCTTTGTTCTAATCCTTGGTGGTTGCGTGCGTGCTTGCGCTCTTATTCTCATTCTCTCTCCTGCGCAAACATTATGTCCTGCATGCCTGCGTGTAGTTCTACTGCATAAAGTTTCGCAAATAAATTAGTTTGTTTTACAGAAATGGACTACTGCATGCAGGCTATAACCAAAAGCACACATTTTGTAAATAAGCGGGTCGGATCGCGGGTCGGGTATAATTTTGTCCTAATTAATATTCGCGGTCCGAGTTGCGGTCGGGTTGATTAAAATATCGGGCGACCGCGGGCCGCTTGTGACCAAACCCGCGCAACACTGGTTTGTAGCCCCGTGTGTATGTGTGCTTATGACATTTGCTGGCCGTTTTAACCTTGTAAACGTCATTTTTCGACCAGTTTTATTTGATTCACGTAGGGGGGAGGGCCTAGGAGAATTTTTTTGAGCCGGGGGGAGGCCCCTGGAAAAAAAAATTTGACCAGGGGGGAGGGCCAGGCAGAAAATGTTTAACCCGATCGTCTGGCGACCGGCCCTCCCCCCCCGCTAAATATCGTACAGTCCCTAATATTACTGCATTAACATCAACTCGCATGGAATTATGGGAACACTCATTGCGCCTATTCAATCCTCTGCTGAAACTGCAAGCTTAGGTTGCTTGCTTATAAACTCACACTGAGCAGAAACAAAACTTAATGTAGCCTAACTTATTTAACCGCGCAGAAACCAAATAAAATCATTCATATGCATACAATCCCCAATATGCGTGAACTAGGCCATTAGAAGAAGGCCATACGAGCCTTTCGTTGTGCAAAATCGTTAACGATGTTCCCAATATTTAATGCTCTGGCTCTCGTATTTTCAATGGACAGGATAGCTAACCCACTGAGCCTATCCTGCCCCATGCTGCTCCTTAGGTAGGTCTTAATAAGTTTGAGTTTGGGAAAAGATCGCTCAGCTGTTGCCACAGTCACAGCCGATGTCAGAAACAACATGAGAGCAGTACACACTTCCCCGAATGTGGATGTTACACTGTCATAATCTACCACCAGCATTTTGGCAAGTGGAAAAATAGATGACTTCTGTGAAATCTCTGCTTTAAAGCAAGACCTGAATGAGAGGAGTTGTGTTGGGAATGTCGGTGCAATGTCCCTGCTATAATGGTCTGACAAACGTCTTGCCTTTTCAAGCAGTTCATCATCACCTGCGAGTTGAAGGGTCATAGGACGTAAAGACTCAAACACATGACAAGTTTCCCGCATACTTGCAAATCTTTGGGAGAGCTGACTGATTGTGATGTCCAGAGTTAAATATATACCTGCACTTTGAAGTATCTCTCTGCATCGGTTAAGCGCTCATCTTCCGATAGTTCGTCAAAGTGACGCTTCACTCTCCGTGCTCTAACATTTTCAAATGTACTCTGAACCCCCCATTTATTTGCGAGCGTCTGCGCTGTAGCCTTGGCCTGGTCAAAGGCACGCCGGTAGTCAGAAAGGACCTGTTGTAGTGAATGTGACCGGCATAATTCACCTTTGTTATTAAGTGTGGTTCTACACACCGTTCATATTAAACACAGCACTTTGTTCTGTCTGTAGTTACTTCATGTAAGTATAACTGTTCAGGGATCGCGGTCCCTTTAAATGTTATGAATGTGTGATGACGTGTAGCCCCATGGCTGTTTTGTTGCTGGACAGCGCCATTTTTGATTTCAGTATTTTTTCCTATCAAAATAAACGACACACGCATTCGTGTGCTCAACGTGAGAAATTGTCTCTTGCGATTTACTGCAATTTCCACACTGTATAGAATTTTCCAGCAATTGCATTGCGGGGGTAGCGACGGGCCCCGGGAGGTCACGGGCCCTGGTGCGACTGCACTTGCTGCACCTACTATAGTTACGCCACTGCGTAAACACTGGTCCCTGATTGGCTGCATGTCTGGAATCCTACTGCTGTAGCAATGACACATGTGCACACTGCAGACCAGTCTAGAATATACACTATATACTATAGAAGCTATAGGTATACTAATACTATAAAGGTATTTTATACACTATATAGGTATTTTATACACTGTATACTATATAGGTATTTTATACACTATAGGTATTTGACACAATGACACATGTGTACAGACCTATCTATAATATACACATGTGCTCACTGCAGACTTATCTATAATATACACACATGCTCACTGCAGACTTATCTATAATATATACTGTATACTACATAGATATTTTATACACTGTACAGGTATTTTTGTGAGTGATCAGTTTTAAACGTGATATCTAATATAACACATCAACACATGCAGCAGCTGTAGTATAGCAGCAGACTCATTCGTCTCTAAATGTATTTGATAAGAGGAACTTTTACCGCATCATGTCCTATTTTTAGTTTGGGTTAACACAAACATTATATGAAATTCATCATTAACATGATGAACTCCGGTATTGTGTTTAATAAAACCCCTCATGGAAATATCTTACCTCCATGAGGACTCTCAACTCAACTCAGGAAGAGGGAGCATTTTCCAGCATTATTTTCTTTGAGTAAATCCCAACCAGCAAAACACAAGCTGTTGTGTCTGATATCAGATTGCCAATGACTCACTGTTGAGTCAGTAAGTTGACCTACTGCTGGTGAAGTATGACCAGTTCCTGATGACCAGATGCTTGTGTAATGACGGCCTGTAGATCTGGATCTGTGCCGTGTGTAAGCTTCTCTTCTCTAGCAGCAGGTGCTAGCACTATGCCGTGTGTTAGCTTCTCTTCTCTAGCAGCATGTGCTAGCACTGTGCTATTAGCTTCTCTTCTCTAGCAGCATGTGCTAGCACTGTGCCATGTCTTAGCTTCTCTTCTCTAGCAGCATGTGCTAGCACTGTGCCATGTCTTAGCTTATCTTCTCTAGCCACAGGTGCTAGCATTGTGCCGTTAGCTTCTCTTCTCTAGCAGCAGGTGCTAGCACTGTGCTGGTAGCTTCTCTTCTCTAGCAGCAGGTGCTAGCACTGTGCTGTTAGCTTCTCTTCTCTAGCAGCAGGTGCAAGCACTGTTCTGGTAGATTCTCTTCTCTAGCAGCAGGTGCTAGCACTGTGCTAATGGGTTTTTATCCTCATTGCCAGCACCAATGTAAGGGGTTACTGAACTGTCTATCTGTACTGAATGCAGCTCATAGGGCTATAATACTCTATACTGAATGTAGCTCATAGGGCTATAGGCTACTGAATGAAGCTCATAGGGCTATAGGCTACTCTATACTGAATGCAGCTCGTAGGGCTATAGGCTACTCTATAGGTTACTCTGTACTGAATGCAGCTCATAGGGCTATAGGCTACTCTATACTGAATGCAGCTCATAGGGCTATAGGTTACTCTGTACTGAATGCATCTCATAGGGCTATAGGTTACTCTGTACTGAATGCATCTCATAGGGCTATAGGTTACTCTGTACTGAATGAAGCTCATAGGGCTATATGCTACTCTATACTGAATGCAGCTCATAGGGCTATAGGTTACTCTGTACTGAATGCAGCTCATAGGGCTATAGGGTACTCTATTAAACTTTTAAACGGAGAAGTGTAATTTTTTTGAAATGACAACTAGCTGAATAACATTACTGACATTAGTTAAAGTGAACTTGCAACAGTATATTAAGATTAAGCGAAGTCCTTCAACTACTAGTCACTTGTTAGCGCATAGCTGTATTGCCATAGCTACTCCCATTCACTTGTATAGCGTTTTAAGCTAGCGTTAGCTAGCTAGCTAGCTCGGTTCACAGACTAATTAAATTATTCATTCCATGTCCTAAAGAACGATTCATTTAGCCTAGAAATCTAGACGCACCCTAGCGGCGGCAAATTAATTTGCTAGTCTAGTATCAAACCATAGGGATTTTTATTGGCTGACGCCGTGGACGTCATCCAATCACAGTGCTCTTTTTTGTTAGAGAGTCTTAAGGCGGGCTTAACAGGATAACGACAGTCCTGCGACGGTGAACAACAAGGAAGGTGGCTATGGCGAACGAAGAGTGGTTGTTTGAATCAGCGTTGGCGTCAACTTTGGAGGAGTTGGACTTTTTTTTTTTTTTGAAAGTTGAGCAACACAATGCACTTAAGTCATTCCTTTCGAAGAAGGATGTATTTGCCGTTTTGCCGACCGGATACGGATATGGTCGTAGCGCTGGCCTATTGCATGCCTAGGCAGTTTGAAAGACAATTCTCTGCCCGCCCCTTGGATTAAGCGAGGTGAATGGTTCGATTCCAGACTATACATTTCAATGATATAGGATGGCCCGCCATCATTCATTGGTATTACAAAAATGTGATATATGGCAATATATGAACATATATGTCAAATAACAGGGACTTATAATTTTACTTATATGGACATTTGTAGCGGATCTCTCCAGCTCCACCACAAAGGACGTAGACGCTCACACCAATGCGTTAACTGCTTTTTTTATTTATGGGGTTTGCAGCTCCTGTCGTCAACCAACATGTACACACAAAACAGGGAGGCACGGGATAAAGTCAGATCAAGCCCTGCCTCACTCAGCATAAACATCAACTCAGAAGAAAAATAAAAGAACAATACATAACAAGCCTAATTACCTGTCGTCAACCAACATGTACACACAAAACAGGGAGGCACGGGATAAAGTCAGATCAAGCCCTACAATACTGTATTAACCTAAAGAACAATAGGTAATAACCTAAAGAACTGTTCCCTGTTCATTTTTAAATATTATTATGTTGTTTTGTATTTATATGTCGCTTTGGACAAAGGCGTCTGCTAAATCCATAACCATAACCATAACCATAACAATAAGACAAAAAACAATGAGTTCCCGTTCCCCCATATAATGTTGGTAGATAGGCAATAAGCCGTTCGCTAAGTATTTTTTCACTTTTAAATTGCGTTCTCAGCGCGCGCCGCGTCTCCAACGGCATCTCTCTCCAACGTATATAATCTATGGTTTAAACATTAGTTATCCTAAGATAAATTGTCCCGACATTACGAAACCCCATTAAGAAAGACAACAAACAGTATACAATTAATTCATAACAGTAGGCCTATACAATTAATTCATAACAGCAAATTGAATACTCTTGACGTTACTTAGTAGCCTTGGCTATAGTTTATAATTAAGATTAACAACGTTAGGCTAATATCTTACGGGACTCAATACAGTTAGAGAACAGTGTATCTACATATGTTACATGTTTTTATCCAACAATACAAAAGAAAATCATGTATATTTTGTGTATATTTATCTAGTATTTATCAATTATTATCATATTCAATATGATATTGGTCGGAGCGTAATCGCTATACATACCTGCCTCACTCAGCATAAACATCAACTGAGGAGGCAGTAAACATTCCGGTTGTTATGGTAACCGGAACGGTCAATGTGTCACATATTAATCATCAACACTATTCACAGTTATTAGTTAAATAAACAAGTACTAACAAATAAATATACAAATAAATAAAAGGTAGATTTGCTGAAACAGTTTGTCACCATTACATTCACCCCTCCTTAATTTCAGCAAACTTCAGCTTTAATTGTTGAGACAATTTCCTCATAGGAGAATACCGACTGTAGTCATTCAACCGAATAGCAAATGCTTGGTAGAAATATGCCCATGTACATATAACCATAACTCCCCAATTAAGTACTTCTCTAATCCCTGCGAAGTTACTGAAATTATCTATTCGTAATGGATAATTGTGACAAAAATAAAATAAAATAAATAAATTCATAACTGGAGATTAACATCCCATCAGAGCTGATAGGACTTTAAACAAGTCTGCTAATAAATCTACTTGTTCTGTCTCGGATATAATTAGACTAGTGCATTGAAGCAGTCTCTTTACAGGTTTTACAAGCCTTCCAGATCTAGTCTTCACTGTACCCTCACTAGATGCCTTGGCAAGGAAGTTCTCTACCCCAGGGGATATTCTCTGCCTATTTCTAAGGGTTCTATGGGCTGGCTGGGACTTGGAATAACTATCTGTCCTACGGGTTGTCTGGGATCTAGAATATCTGTCTGCTTGGTCTGAGTGACTGATACTTTCAGATGGGGCCAATAAGCTTTCTGACACACTATCACTACAAATGGATTTTTGCAGCAGCTCTTCGTCATCTCCTGTCTCAGAATGGTGCCATTCCGATTGGCTACTAGTCTCATCTCCAGGTATGTTATCCTCGTGGTCTTCTGTGTCACTCTCTTCACTTGCGGTCTCACTGTTTAGGCACTCTCTGTCTTCCAGGTGATCCTCAAGGGCTGTTCCGCCAGGCTCCATGTGTTGTCCAACACACCACTCTTCTGCCTCAGGTTCATTGACACACCGACGAGGATGTGCATTCTGGCCACACAACACCCACGCAGCAGTTCTGCAGCTTCTTGATTCTCTGTCTGTGCTGCAGGAGACCCTGTTTCTCTCGCCCACTGTTTCATGATCTTCTAACAATGTAGAGGGGACTGTGGTGTCTTCACCTGGCTCTTCCAATGGTAAAAAATTCACTGGCAGGAGAAAGTTGCGGTGGACTACTCTGCTCTTCTTCGTTGCTGGATCTTCAACTCTGTATATGTGTAATGATGGGTCTTTCCAAGTGATCACATGAACAGTAGAATTCCATATATCTGCCAGTTTTCCTTTAGACCTCTCTTTTCTGTTTGCGAGGAGAACATGGTCTCCTATCTCCAGAGCTGTTCCTTTGACCCTCCTGTTGTACACTTTTGCCTGTTTCCTCTGGGCCGCAGTGGTGTTGGCTTGAGCGATGCGCACAGCTTCTCTGAGGTCTCTCTGTAGGGATTCTACATAGTCATCATATGTCTGCACATCACTATCCCTAAGAGCACTAGCAAACATGACATCTATGGGTAGCCGTGGAACCCTACCAAACATTAGGTAGAATGGCGCATACCCAGTGGTCTCATGCGTGGTACAGTTATAGGAGAACGTCAGTGTCTGTATCATCTGTGGCCATTTTTCTTTTGATCTGGGAGGAAGAGAGCGTATCATGCTGCCAAGCGTGCGGTTAAATCTTTCCGTTTGTCCATTGCCCATAGGATGATATGGTGTTGTATGGGATTTCTTTACGCCAGACACTTGTAACAACTCAGCAATCAGAGTGCTTTCAAAGTTAGCTCCTTTATCTGAGTGTATACGCTGTGGGAAGCCATATATGCAAAAGAACTGGTTCCACAGTTTCTGAGCTACCACTTTTGCTGTCTGATTGGGACAAGGAAATGCATGCGCTAGCTTGGTAAAGTGATCAGTTATTACTAGAATGTCAACACTGTCTCCATTTTTCCCTTCTGCTGACCAAAAATCGATGCACACCAGCTCGAGTGGAGCAGTAGTCTTGATGGATTCTAATGGTGCTCTGGCCTCTGGCTCCTGTGTCTTTCCAACTATACAGCGTTTGCAACGTGAGACGTACTGCTTAATATCTGCATCCATGCCTGACCAAAAGAATCGCTGTCGCACTAGCTGGAGCGTCCTTCCCTGACCTTGGTGACCTGCATCGTCATGAGTCCCTCTGAGAGCAGTCATTTTTAAAGCATCCGGCAACACTAGTTGGTATCTCTTTTTCCCTGTCCTATCCTTTGATCTGCGGTAGAGTACACCATCCCTAATTTCAAGCTTTTCCCAGTGTATCAGCATACGTATTACAGAGGCTGTCTCATGGTCTCTCTCTCTGCGCGAAGGCCGCCTTTTTCTCTCCACAAAGAACAACACACGAGCTATTACATGGTCAACTCTCTGCTTGGCTTGTATTTCTTCCTTAGAAAAGACAGGCAATGTTGTTACACCCCCACATGTCATGCTGGCAGGGCATAAAGCAAGTTGGGCATCACGGACAGGTCTACCAGCTTCCCAGTCTAAACAGGACTCAAACACTGCTTTCACTCCTTCCCCAGATATTGGTCTCAAACTCTCTGTCTCTTCACTGCTGTAAGATACACAGTTCTGGACATTCACAGACAACCGGAATGCTTCTTGGACAGATCCTGATGTTACATGTTGTATGGTTTTACTATCAGAGGTTCCGTAGAGTAAAGCTTTAGCAAATGGACGCCTGCTCAAAAGATCAGCAGGGATGTTCTGCGGGCCAGGGATGTATTTTAAGTCAAAATCAAAAGGGGCTAACTTGGACACCCACCTCTGCTCACAAGCATCCAGTTTGGGTTTAGTTAGGATATATGTTAGGGGATTATTGTCAGTCAGTACTGTGAATTTAGTCCCTTTTAGCCAATGAGCAAATTTATCACAGACTGCCCACTTTAATGCGTAAAATTCAAGCCTATGGGCTGGATAGTTTGACTGAGACTTTGACAGGGTTCTACTTGCAAAAGCCACTGGCCTTGGCCTTTTCTCACCCTCGGGTGTCTGACTCAAGACAGCGCCAAGTCCATCCATTGATGCGTCAGTTGACAAGACAAATGGTCTCTTAAAGTCTGGGTGGGCAAGGATAGCGGTCTGAGATAGCTCCTGTTTGATCTTTTCCACAGCCAAGTCACACTCTTCAGTCCAGTCTTCAGGTTTTAAACGTCTGGATTTCATAGCATATTTCCCTTTCCCACTTTTTCCTTTCTTCTGTTGCCCTCCTGTCAGTCTATAAAGTGGTTTTGCCAGAGCAGACAGTCCCTCGATGAAGTGAGAATAATAGTTAGCCATTCCAAGGAAAGACCTTAACTTTGTTGGTGACGGGGTTTTCCCATCTCCTTCCATCAGATCTGTAGACTTGATTTCAGTAATGGCTGACACCTTTGCTGGATCTGTTGCAATACCTTCTTCAGTAACAATGTGTCCTAAGAACTTGACAGTTTTCCTGAGGAAGTAACATTTCTTCTGGGCTTCTTTTTCAGTTTTTCCAAATACAAGTAAATCATCAAGGTAGCATAGCAAGGATAGGTAGTTCTGGTCTCCAAATATAGCAGTCATCATACGAGAGAATGTTGCTGGGCTGTTACATAGCCCCTGGGCCATTCGGTTGTACTCATAGAGACCAACTGGAGTGGTACAGGCGGTGTATTTACGGTCATCTTCATGAATAGGGATGTTGTAAAAACCTGAAGTCAAATCCATTGTACTGAAGTAGCAGTTTCCTCCTAAAGAAGCAAGTGCATCAGCCTGATGAGGCAATGGGTATGCATCTCTCTCTGTTCTTTGGTTGAGCCATCTAAAGTCTGTGCATATCCTCAACTCTCCAGATGGTTTCCACACTAAGACCAATGGTGAGGCCCACTCACTGTTGGATTTCCGGATGATGCCCCGCTCTTCCATCTCATCGAGTGTCTGTTTCAGTTTCTGGTAGTGAGCTGGTGGGACTCTTCTGTAAGGCAACCGAAATGGTCTCTCATCTTTCAGCCGTATCCTGTGGACAATATCCTTCACCTCCCCACAGTCTAATTTATCGCGGGAGAATATGCCCTCATATTGTGCAATTAAGTCAGCTAATTTTGTTTTCCAGTGATCACTTACATCACAGGAATGAATATCAATGTCATTTAGACCTAGATCCTGTAGCTTGGTGACATACTGCTTGTGTGGCCCTCTCTGCTCTCCCTCACATAGCCCTTGAGTCTGGATGACATTCTGTGTAGAGTTTCCCTGTATGTTATTACGTGGGTCTGGGACTTCTAACTCTTCGAGAGCGAGGCATGGATACACCTGGGCTAATTTTGCATTACGGCGCAAGGTGATTGGACGGTCCAGCATGTTGATTACTTTCATAGGGATCCACATGTCACCCCATAGAGGACAGACACTACGGGCTACCATGACATTTCTCGGTGCAGAGCGGGAAGTGGAGGGCGCAATCATAACAGTGCTCCCGACAGACAAGGGTACCTCTTTTTTTAGTTTTCCCAATACTAAATGCTCATGTTAGGGTTCTAATGTAACACTTTGTCTCAGTACTACTGTACCTACTCTGTCGGGGATCTTTTTGCCATGCCAGCGCTCAACATTTGACAGCATATTTAGTAGGGGGTCATTGCCTCTATTCTCCACAGGTTTGGACAACTTGTCCCAATACCAATTGGTTTTCTTCACCTGCTGAGTTACATATCTTATGACATTGGAGCCTACAATCATGTCGTCTTCCTGCCCAGGCACCACAAGAAAGTTTACTGTCATTTTGCAATCGAGCATGTCAACATTTAATTCATATTCACACTTAGGCCTTGCCTGATTTCCACCACAGCCAGTGAGCATTTTCTTTGTTGGTTTACATGACAGGTCATTAATTAGGTTATTGTCCCTTAGTATTTGTTCGGCGGCTTCACTAAGAGTGCATGTTACAGAACCACTGTCCACAAGGGCTAAAAGTTCAACGTTCCCTTCAATCATCACTGGTGTATAAAAGAGGTCATCTTCATCATTGATTCTCTCATAATGTGGCACTGAAGTTGGATTTAAGGGTCTTATCCTGTATACACTTGGTTTGCTATTGATTTCTTCACTCAGGCTATCTGTTCCTTGTTGAGAGTAATCATTAGAGGTAACCAAAACTCTGACTGAGTCATTAGGGGGGTTTTCTGCATTTCTGATGCCCACACTGCCCCCTTCTCTGTGTGGGCTGTCTAGTTTAAAGCGGGTTCTAGACCTGTTGCGGTGGGCCTTGTACTCTGTCTTGCTGGCTTTCTCTCAGGACATTCAAAACCTCTGTGTCCTGCCTTGTGGCACTTAAAACACAATCCCTCTTTAAAACAGTGTGCCTTTGTGGAATGATCAGGGGCGTGGCATATTCTACATGGGCCTGTAGACCCGGCAACAGGTGTGGGAGTGGGAGAAAAGGTTCTAGTTCTAACAGGAGATAAATGCTGCGCACTAAGCATCTGCTCTAGGAGGGATACTGCCTTCCCAAGCAACCCTGGGTCAAATCCATTCAACTGGTTGCTGTTTGTGGCCTGCTGTTGGGTCATGCAACACATATCAGGGGACCATTCATCAGATTTGGCATTGCTCTGTAATCCGTCCATTCTGGCTGACTGTCTGTCTTTGTGGTGGCTCTCTATCAATGCCTGGACTTCTGTAGCACTCCACCCCTCTAATGGCTTGCTTCTGAAGGCTGTGTACAGACCAGGCTCCGGACAATGCCTTATGAACATCATTGTCACTTCATGACTAGCGTCCTCTACTCTCCTCCCTTGTCTTTGCAAAGATTCATCTGCCAGATCAATGGCCTTGTTGAGTCTGATCCAATAATCCAAGCCACTCTCTGATTGTTTAGGTAGTGTTTCATAAAAATCTCTCATTGGTGTAGTGGATGATATTGCTTCCCCAAAATGTTGTCTGAGAATAGAGAAGATGACTTGTGGGTCTCTTTGAATGTTAATCAAGGGGTTGTTACGGATGCAAGTTCTTACTACATCTCTGGCACGACCCATTAGTTTGTCAAGGATTTCTTGGCCCTGCTCTGCTGTACTGTAGCCCTTCTTATTTAGGTAAACTTGCATTGACTCTTGCCATTCTCTAGCAGTGTATCGGTCTGAGCTATCTCCTCTGAAGGTTGGAGGTTCTTTGATGTCGGATCTGAAGACTACATTCATTTTTGACCAGTCAGGAGCTGAGCACTGTGTGTTATCTGTTCTTGGCGTATCTTGTCTTGACGAAGATAGGCTGGCTGCAATCTGGTCACCTATCTGACAACCCATTTGTCTCACTAACTCTGTCATTACACTGCCACTGGTTGACCTGTTCATATCCTAAAGCGCTGGGTTCACTTCCACTTACTGGGATGTTACTTACTGGGATGTTACTGCTTGGACCTAGTCCGTCTGTATTATCTCCTGCTGGGCCTACCCTGCGTCCACTTTCACTAATTGGGATGTTACTGCTCGGACCTATTCCATTTGTATTATATCCTGCTGGACCTACAATGGAAGCACCATGCCCGATCATGCTATTCAACTGAGAATCCTGCCCTACTCCAGTGGTAACCCCAGGTGAACATGACAAATCACCCTCCATATTAACCACATTATCAGGGATTGCATTTACAGCTTTAGCATCAGAATGTGACATGGTGTAGCTTAGGCCTATATAGTGCTATATAGTGTTGTATATCTAAACTAAATGTATTTATATAACTCTACTGTATGAAAGCTGTGATAATTTTCCTAGGTCTGCGTTGTGTACTAATTCTAACACTGTCTATATGTCTGAGTTGCGTATGCAAATTGCGGCAGCTTCACACTGCACTGCCTACCACGCCCCCCAGAGTTCACTCCACAGGTGCTGGTAACGTTGGTGATCCGATGTAGACAGCTGCACCCCAACCGAGTTCGTTTCACAGGCACTGGTGATGATGACTCCGGTGATCTGCAGTCGCTGATCGATGTGTCCAAAGGTCACGGCACCAATTTGTAGCGGATCTCTCCAGCTCCACCACAAAGGACGTAGACGCTCACACCAATGCGTTAACTGCTTTTTTTATTTATGGGGTTTGCAGCTCCTGTCGTCAACCAACATGTACACACAAAACAGGGAGGCACGGGATAAAGTCAGATCAAGCCCTGCCTCACTCAGCATAAACATCAACTCAGAAGAAAAATAAAAGAACAATACATAACAAGCCTAATTACCTGTCGTCAACCAACATGTACACACAAAACAGGGAGGCACGGGATAAAGTCAGATCAAGCCCTACAATAAGACAAAAAACAATGAGTTCCCGTTCCCCCATATAATGTTGGTAGATAGGCAATAAGCCGTTCGCTAAGTATTTTTTCACTTTTAAATTGCGTTCTCAGCGCGCGCCGCGTCTCCAACGGCATCTCTCTCCAACGTATATAATCTATGGTTTAAACATTAGTTATCCTAAGATAAATTGTCCCGACATTACGAAACCCCATTAAGAAAGACAACAAACAGTATACAATTAATTCATAACAGTAGGCCTATACAATTAATTCATAACAGCAAATTGAATACTCTTGACGTTACTTAGTAGCCTTGGCTATAGTTTATAATTAAGATTAACAACGTTAGGCTAATATCTTACGGGACTCAATACAGTTAGAGAACAGTGTATCTACATATGTTACATGTTTTTATCCAACAATACAAAAGAAAATCATGTATATTTTGTGTATATTTATCTAGTATTTATCAATTATTATCATATTCAATATGATATTGGTCGGAGCGTAATCGCTATACATACCTGCCTCACTCAGCATAAACATCAACTGAGGAGGCAGTAAACATTCCGGTTGTTATGGTAACCGGAACGGTCAATGTGTCACATATTAATCATCAACACTATTCACAGTTATTAGTTAAATAAACAAGTACTAACAAATAAATATACAAATAAATAAAAGGTAGATTTGCTGAAACAGTTTGTCACCATTACACATATATGTTATTCAAATATTTATGTCAAACATATATTCAAAGCTATGTCCATACATGCATACAAAATATTTTAATTTCCCATATAAGATGCTATATATCTTCATATACTAGATCCAATAATTTGTTTTCCAAATATATGGAGAAGTTTATGTGTGAATATGTGGCAGACATATTTGTAGTCTCCATATATGGTGGCATACATATCCATACACTAGATTACATTACTTATTTTCCAAATGGAGAACAGTGTGAATATATTTGTTTATGTCTTGGCGTCACAGGTATACATACAGTCAGATACTAGTCATAATCGTGGTTACCGCCCCCAGTTGCCGTGGTTACCGTGGCTGAAAAGCCCCCGAGGGGGAAAACATTCGTTTAGATTGCATGTAAACTAATGGAGGTGCACCGGCTTGAGTACAGAAAGCACCTATAAAAATATTAAATCTTTTGGCAAACATCACTAAACGGCACAAACACGTTTCAACTGAGAGTTATCTGTGTGTCAAGGAGGTTAAGGGTAACATTAAGTTCCCTCATTTTGCTAATTCCAGTTAAACGGCCAGAACTGTCTCGAGTGTACTCATTGTAGAACTGCTTTCAATGGCCGGACTGTGTAGCTCGGTTTAGCAAGCTAACCCTTTTGCCTTAACATCACATACTCGTAAGTTGCATCTGAATTTATTCTCACATGAATGCACATTCTCTACAATGGCCTGGGAATAGTTTTAAAAAGTAATGTGTACCAGTTGGTTATGTTACACTGACGATATAAAGTTAGCCAGTTAGCAACCTAATGATGCTACCATTGAATATAGCTTCCAGAGAAATTTGTCGTCAACATTGGGCAATCGAGGGTGAATTAAGTTGTTAGCATACACTGGGCAGTTAAGTAAACACAATTCCTTCAAATTATTGTGTTCAGAAACAAGCAGAACTCCACCTGAATGTAAAACGAATGTATAAAGTCTAACTGTTAGCTAGTTCGCCCATTGACTTCCATTGTGTGAGGTTAGCATGCTTTCCCCCTCGTGGGGGGCGGTAACCTTTCCGAACGTCTTAACCGACTGTATCTATGGTGTCGACTATGCTGCCTTATGTGTCAATGTTTTGTGTGGAGCGCTTTGGGTTGCACTATGTATGTGCATGAAAAATGTGTGAGGCCAAAGCTACTTTAAATATAACAGATGCTTATCGCATCTTGATATGCGCATGCGCACACAGCAATACCCATCCCCCACCCTGGACTGACATTTGAACTCCAACCACGGTGACTTCGGTGACTTCAACCGTCACTTTTCTGTCCTGTCATGCATCCGACTGTGTAAGCTGTACAAACTCTGCTGTCATCATATCCAAGGTGAGAAAGCCTTTAGTAAACGGGAATTAGTTCGAAAAATATTGTTTTTATAATGTAATGTTAAGCAAATCCGTTTGTTAACAGTCTAACCATCATGTTAGAATTAGCTAACGTTAATGTTATCAATTAGCTATCGATAACGTTAGCGAGCTAATATTGCAAACGTTAGCAATTTTAGCTGTTAATGTTAACTTTTCCATTAACTAACTTTACCATTATGTGGAATATCTAGAATGGTAGTTAACATCATATCCAACAACAAGCCTGTCTGAGATGTCGTTATGAATATAAGTTTTAGTTTGAATGAAATATCAGGTGTGAGTAAGTTAGCTAACCTAGCTATAGCAGCTAACTTAAAAACCATGCAGGCTAACGTGAATGTTAGTAGGCCTAAATGGATCTTTAGTTTGTGAAGGGTAGTGTTAAGCCATCCTTACAACAGAAGACTTTGAAGATTTAAGAAAGATTCTTGAAAGATAGTCTTTTGAGTAAAGCTTGAATGGGGGGCATTAGTTAAAAGACTCCAATCTTTCAAGAATCTTTCCCAAATCTTGTCAAAGTATTCTGATGTATGGATCATTAGGCTACATGTTCTTCATCTCATAGCCCTTATTTAAGCTTACTTGTGCCAAGGTGTGTGTTTATTAAAGATGCATGTGAAGATAGTAGTGCTTCAGTGATGGTCTTTTCATGTTCTGTGTGTTTTACAGCATATTAATCTTCTCTGTTCCCTGTTTGCAGGTGGTGATTTGTGAGGACTGCTGCTCTGAGAACACTGAGTGCATTCTGCATATGCCAAATCAATGTGTGCCACTTCCATAAAGGGGAAAAACGTTTCTACCTGGAGAGTGTACTCACTGTTTGTGTGGAAAAACTAAACTTTAATAAAAGGTTAAACAAATATTTTGTGTGTTTTCTTTGGAACATCAACAATGTTATATTTCTGATACATATATTGTGACATATTTCTATAAATGTGACATAGCAGAACATTACATATATTTTGCAATATATTTACCTTATATGAGTGCAAATATATGTCCATAGACATATATTTGCAATATATTGGTATCCCTAGTATGCATACAAATACATAACTTATCATATATTAACATATATGCAACTGACATATATTTGAATATCTGGGAAAATATATGTGACATATATAAAAACGGCCAATTTTGCTATATGTTGAAATATATTTGACATGTATGTGTATATGTGACTTATATGTGTGAGACATACATTGACATATACATAATATATGTGATTTACATATATTGCCATATATCACATTTTTGTATACATGATTATAGACAATAATACTGTGAACACAATTATGTTTATCTGCTCTTATTGCTTGTTAAGAGAGAAAGTTTATTTAGTGACGTAAGGTGACACTCCCACTTATGCAGACCGGAACTGTCCCGTTTTGCTCCCATAGTAACGAATTACGTTGCTCTATCTTGCTAGTAATCAAGGATCTTTGGCTATAGGCTACTCTGTACTGAATGCAGCTCATAGGGCTATAGGCTACTCAATGCAGCTCATAGGGCTATAGGCTACTCTGTATGAAGCTCATAGGGCTATAGGTTACTCTATAGGCTACTCTATATGAAGCTCACAGGGCTATAGGCTACTCTGTACTGTATGAAGCTCATAGGGCTATAGGCTACTGTTACGAGCCCATCAAATGATATGAAATGGTGCAACATAACATACAAAGGCCATAGAGAAGCGGTAACGGTATATAACAACTTAATTTAATGAAGGATTGTGGTTTGACATAAACGGAGCATGGTGGTACTAAAGCAACTAAAACAGAACAGAAAGGAAACCCTGACCACACATATCTGCGGGGAAATATGGTTCTTGCCTGACTCCCGACCAGAAACAAAAGACATGGTTTGTTGTGAGTCTTCCGGGTCCGCTTACTGCTGTGCTGAACTAAACCTAAACTAAATAACGTGAAAACCCACCACCTGCTCTAAATATGAATTAACTAAAGACAACAAAGATCAATCCCATATGGGGAACGTGCATGGACAATAAAATAACAAAATCTACACAAAAGGCTAAACAAAGAACGTGACGTGCCAGCGAGGCACCACGAAGCTGCCCTGCGTCTGCCGACGGGATCGGACGGGAAGTGAATGTCAGAGAGAGCGCCCAGACGTCAAACAAGGCGTCCTTATAGACGTTGCCCAACCCACAATCAGCACTTGGCGGGACGCAAGATGGCCTGTAGGGGGACATAAGGAACAGCAGGAGGGTAACGCAACAAAGTAGCACAGCAGCGCAGACAGTGTTCAGCTTGCCCTTAATAGCGTAACACCCCCACCCTTAAAGAAAATAAATTGGGGGTTTAAGTTAACAATATAATGTAAGAATTTACAAGTAAACATATTTACAAATTAAGTAGTGAATAAACTACTTAGCATTCAGCAATGGCTCAAAACCCGCTAAACTGGAACAGAAGAAACAGAAGAGGGTTAACGTGCAATAAGTACATTAATTAAGTTTTTTTTTTTTTACAACTTTTATCCCATTTTATCTCACAATTTATTTACAATGACATGCACATCAAGCACGAGACAATGCATCTGCAACTACATTGTCGCGTCCTAGGATGTGCCTAATCTCCAAGTTATAACCTTGCAGAATCAAACTCCACCGCATTAAGCGCTGGTTACAATTGCGCATGCGATCGAGAAAAACTAAGGGGTTGTGATCTGTATAGATCACAACCGGACACACAGCACCTCCAACATACACCTCAAAATGCTGAAAGGCAAGCACAAGAGCAAGGGCTTCCTTTTCTATGGTCGAATAAGCCCGCTGATGACGGTTAAATTTGCGCGAAAAGAAACAGACAGGGTGTTCAAGACCATCCCTGTCCTGTTGCAAAAGAACAGCTCCCGCTCCCAAGTCACTCGCGTCAACAGCGATGAAAAAAGGTCGAGAAAAATCCGGAGCAGCTAGCACGGGTGCAGTAGTCAGCAGTGCTTTAACAGACTCGAAAGCAGCTTGACTCCGTGGAGTCCAATTGTAAGTCACTTTCGAGCTGAGCAAATCAGTGAGGGGCGAGGCAATGGCAGAGAAATTTTTGCAAAATGACCGGTAGTAGCCTATCATGCCAAGGAAGCGACGGAGTTCGCGGCGGGTAGTTGGAGGAGGATAATTCAAAATCGCCTCAACTTTAGACTGGACAGGACGCACCTGCCCACGGCCAACCACTTTACCCAGGTATACAACAGTAGCCTGGCCAAACTCGCATTTAGCCAGGTTAATGGTTAAATTAGCTTCCAATAGTCTGCGAAACACAGTTGAAAGATGTACCATATGCGAAGGCCAGGTGGCGCTATAGATCACCAAATCATCCAAATAGTCCTCGCAATTAGGCACGCCATCAAGAACGCCGTTGATGAGCCTTTGAAAAGTGGCGGGCGCGTTACGAAGGCCAAAGGCCATGGCGGTATACTGTAAGAAGTGATCTGGCGTCACAAAGGCTGAGATCTCTTTGGCACGAGGTGCCAGCGGAATTTGCCAGTAACCCTTCAACAGGTCGATTTTACTGACAAATACAGCTGAGCCCAGGCGGTCAACACAGTCGTCAATGCGTGGTAATGGGTAGCTGTCAGGCTTCGTAACGGCATTCACCCTTCTAAAATCTGTGCAAAAACGCATGGAACCATCACTCTTTGGAACTAGTAAACAAGGTGAACTCCATGGGCTATTACTAGGTTCTGCAATGCCATTTTTCAGCATGAAGTTTACCTCATTCTGAAACAACATCCTTTTGTGTGGATTTGTGCGATAAGGATGCTGTTTGATTGGGCGTGTGGAACCCACATCAATGTCATGTTCAATTACCGTTGTGCGACGAGGCACATCAGGAAACAAATCCTCATGTTGTTTAATCAAGGAGATTAAATCATTACGTTCTAATGTGGATAAACTAGACAAGAAAGAATTTAGGTCATTAAGAACCTCAGAATTTTTCATTCTCCCTTCAATAACCTCAACTGATGGAATACGACCCTCATCTTCCAACAAAGCACTCGCCACAGCACCCTGTTGTATCGACGGAGACGCATTTTCAGCTTGGGCCGTAACAACTTCAGCACCACACTTTTTGGACAGCGCCACTTTCGTTGCGCGAGCATCATTATTTATGACGGTTGAAGTGCACGGAGACTTAAGTTCAGGAGCTGAACCTTCTTCTCGATCACAATACAACTTCAACGGTTAATATGACATAGTGTGGTCTTAGGAGGGTAACGCAACAAAGTAGCGCAGCAGCGCAGACAGTGTTCAGCTTGCCCTTAATAGCGTAACAGCTACTCTGTATGAAGCTCATAGGGCTATAGGCTACTCTGTACTGAATGAAGCTCATAGGGCTATAGGCTACTCTGTACTGAATGAAGCTCATAGGGCTATAGGCTACTCTGTACTGAATGAAGCTCATAGGGCTATAGGCTACTCTGTACTGAATGAAGCTCATAGGGCTATAGGCTACTCTGTACTGTATGAAGCTCATAGGGCTATAGGCTACTCTGTACTGAATGAAGCTCATAGGGCTATAGGCTACTCTGTACTGAATGAAGCTCATAGGGCTATAGGCTACTCTGTACTGTATGAAGCTCATAGGGCTATAGGCTACTCTATAGGCTACTCTGTACTGAATGAAGCTCATAGGGCTATAGGCCACTCTGTACTGTATAAAGCTCATATGGTTATAGGCTACTCTGAAACAAGGTTACTGGCTTACCCTGTAACTTCCGGAGTAACAGGCTTTACTGCATGTATTACTTTTGAAGAGACATATTGTTTTGAGATCAGGGATGACTCCCGAAGTTACCTCACCTGGGTAAGCCAATAAGCCCACTTCGTAGTAGGTTATTCTCTGAACAGGTTAGGTCAGAAAAGACGTTTTGGTTGTGCTTTTGGTGCCGTTGATGTATATTGGAATAAGCAGACTGCTCTTTTGGCTGGAATGAAAACCTGCTGCAGTATGCCATAAGTGGTTCGATCACCCTTTGATTTGTCACACCTGTGATAATGTGTGCAATCAGCCTAAAGGCTACATACGCCGGCGTCAGTCACATGAGTGTGTTGCCCTCCGACAACAGCAACACAACAGAACCACAACAGCATTACAACAGCAATACAACAGCATCGCAACACAACAGCATCACAATGTAGCATCCGTGAGCTCAAATTTACATGTAATCAGAGTGTAGCGCTATAGTTGCCTGGGGGGGTATACTACGAAGCACGTTAGACATATCTAGGCTATGTAGACATATCGAGGCTTGACAAAGCCTTGACTCAGGGGTATACGTTAAGTGATACTACGATTGCAGTTATGTGATATATTTTTTTAAACTAGGCTTTCAGCTCAGATCTGTGCGCGTTCTCGGTGTTGGGATGACTTTGGCCAATCGTGTAACGTGGAGACGCACAAGACCGCCTCTATTTAAAAACAATTACTTCCGCATTCATGAGCGATAGCTTAATCTACACTGCGGTCATTTTTTGCGTCTAACCTATAACATCAAATAAATCAATTGTCATCAGTTGTTGTATGGTATGCACGTCCATAGTGGAATATTTGCACGCACAGCACTATTAAAGTAGCCTAGAAATCTAGACGCGCCCCTAGCGGGCTAGTCTAGCAACTCTCCGTTGACTTGTGAGCTCTAGAAATCGAAACTAAATCTGGCATTGAAATCGTGTATAGAGTCGTTTGTTGGGCTTAACATAATGATTGATGGCAGAGTTGCAACGGTTTGGCTTGAATTCCCTTCTACTTGAAAACAAATATCCTATTGCGTCCTATTGCGTGCAGGGAATTTGAAAGACAACTGATTATCCCGACCCTCGGACTGAGCACTGCGAACGGTGAGTGCCCAGACCCTACATTATAATGTGGGTCTGGCTCGCCAGGCTACTATTAAAGCACATTCCAGATCCAAAATGTTAGTAGAGGCGGAGCTCCACCTGTAAGATATATGACAGAATCCTACACGTGAGAGAACTTCGTTTTTAAGACAATTGATTGGTCAGTGTGCAGTAGATTACACGATTTCAGCTATAACTTAACACATAACCTCCTCCCGACCAGGTTTGGTTGACAGCATAAGATACCATGGCGATATAGCGACACTAAAACAGATCCACTTTCGTGTCACAGCATAGCCTGGCTTTGAGCGCAACATACCTCGCTAACCCACTAATCGAGATTCGTAGTACACCCCACTGGTTGCATTAGCTACTAGCTGTAGCAACTCGAGCTAGGTAAACCGGAGACCGTTTTCAACATGTTTTATCCAGTCCTTCTAGTTGCAGAGTTCGCAAGTGCTAGGCTAGCGCAAGTCATCAGTATGTGTTAGCCTGCCACTAAAAACAGTCTCATTACATGCCTATTATCCCAATATGCATCTTGCACACATTACATGCATAGTTGCATACATCTGCACTATTATTTCTGCACTTTACATCCACTCCACTCCAGGTGTACTTGTCTTGATACTATGTGTAACGGATGCCAGTTACTGTAGCTTAGCTGTGCTTGGGGAACGTTGGTAAACCTCACTGCCCGACGTCTCAAGAGTGCTGCTGGTTGCCGGTTCGATCCCCGACCAGTAGGAAAAAAAGTGCCCTTGAGCAAGGCACCTAACCCCTTACTGCTCCCCGTGCATCACTGTAGCAAGGCATCTCACTGCTCCAGATTAATGTGTGCTTCAGACCCCGTTTACACGAAGGGAAAACGCAGATATTTCCCTGCAGTTTGGCCTCTCGTTTACACCAAAACCCTGTTTTTATCACAGAAAACGATTATTTCTGTAACCTCCGGCCAAAGTGGAGATTTCTGATAACGCCGGTTATGTGCTGCCGTGTCAACAGGGATAAACGGCGTTTTAGCTTCTTAAACGTCACATTATGCGCCAGAAAATCCTTAACGTCATGGGAGCGCCTGATGTTTACAGTTTCTTTGGCTACTGATCAGGATTATCATGGATGCTGTTAAGGTGCTACTAATTTTTACTTTTGTGCAAACGCTTCTGGCCTGTTTGCATTTGCAACAATTGCTCTACATGGAGGAGCAGAGGCGAAGTATCGCACGGAGGTCAGCATTTTTACTGCTCGTGTTAGTCGTTGGTGTCGATTCTGAGGATTTTGATTGGCCAGCATGGCTTTATAGAGCATCACAGTCCCGCCCCTCCTCCGAGAGAGCTTAGTTTCCGGAAGTAAATTTCCCATTCATTTCTCCCATTGACGTTTTGGAAAAATCCGTATCTAAAGAGTTTTAGAGCATGTCTTAGGCTAATCAGCTACGGCGTAACTCATAAGCATACAACATATCATTTCGAGTGAAAAAACGAAGAGAAAGTCCAAAAAAAGTCAAAGGTACAAGACTGTGTAGATATTTTTATTTCCGAGCGAAGGAACTACTCATCCCATAAACCACCGGGCCTCACTGAAAAATATATAAGCAGCACGAACCAGCGCGAAATCATTTCCAACCATGTTTCCAACCGGCGACAACACGCGAACCCTCTCCTCCAAACAATGATTTTTATATAGTTAATAGCAGTTATTTCAGGAGTAATTGTGTAAATAATAGTGTTTTGGTATTGAATGTTATATTTACCATCGTGTATTTTATATCGTGTGTGTGAAACCGGTTAACGTTAACGTTAGCAACATTGTGCAGTGCTTCATATCTGACTGCCATCCTGATGCATGGACCGGTGCATGGTCTGCTCTTGGACCACCATATTCAGTTTATTAACTTGCTGTGAATTATTACACAAAATGTTCATTAAATGTACGAAGAAGTATTTCTAGGTTAATGATTGATGATATGGCTCGTACAGTATGAAGGCTAAAGTAGCCTAACTAATGTTAACTAGCATTACCAACCTCCCTGCAAAACTCACCACACAACTTCGTAGGTTTGATAGGTCTGATAGGGATGCTGGCCCTTACAAAACCCACAAGCTGACCCTCGACACACAACAGTCAATAATGTGACCGGATTTAAAGTTGTTTTCACCCCTTTGGACACTCTTGATTTCGTCCTTGAAACAGTGAAATATTCACGGGGGCATGGACGGTTTGCTAAGCATTTTACTGCAGTGTCTAGCCGGTGGTAGCATCCAGCCTGTGCTATTAGCTAGTAGCTAGCTAGTTCAAAGGTTTAAGTACTTAATGGGGATATACAGGGCTTTTCAACCCTCGACTAAGTTGATGTTTCATATAAACAACAATTCATATTCATAGAAACAACAAGGTCACTAAAACATAATATATTTCATACCTGTGTTGCAGCATGTAGGCTAATGTTAGCAGCATTACAATGACATTATAATGTCTGAAAGGCTAATGATTAGCCTGTCGGCTAACTGAAAAGTTAAGTGTTCAAACTAGCATTTCCAGTGTTCTATTTGATGGTGTAATGGCCCTGACTAAGTTCGTGTGATATATAAACCACAATCCTTGTTGATACAAGTACCAATGTTCTTCTAGAAAGTTTTTATTCACATTAAGAATTTCGCCATAGGCAGTAAAAGACTCCGCCATCTTTGTCAATAATTTCGCTGATAACGTTTCAAACTATGCCTATGACCTTAACGGCCTTTCCACCAATCAGAGGCATCACTGTGGGATTGTTCAGGATTGTGGGTAATGAAGTACTTATCCAAGACATCGCGAATAAAAGACATTTATCTCAAAACAAGGTTAGTGCCCCGTGAACTTTTGGCGTCTATATGAGCATACACAATCGCTTAGTACAACCGTAGCTGGTTTTGAGTCTACCATGTGCAGTTAAGTTTTTATGGCTTATACCCAAATTGTCAATGGAGAAATTGCATTGAATTCTTACTTCCGGAAACTCCTGTGGGCGGGACTGTGATGCTCTATTCCTTTCCCTACACTGCCACCCATAGGTTTGGCATAGTTATTATGGCGCCCGACAGCGTATTTATGCGGGTTGATGTAAATGACAAGTCTTTTGAAAACAATGTTGTGTGCACGATGTTATTATTGAAAACCGGGGGGGGGGGGGATATTCGTTTCTCTAAATACCTTCAATGTGTGACCTGTGTGTTTATTAATTCACGGATGGGATACATGCAGAGGCCAAATTCCTTGTATACGCAAGTACAATATACTTGGCCATAAAACCTGATTTACATTACATTTTACATAATTGAAGTGAATTAGGCTGGTAATGTATGTAGTCTTGGAGTAAGTTACATAGGCCTTTACCCATTTCGGTAACACTTTACGGTAAGGGTACATGAATTATCATGAATTCATGCATGAATTAATTCATGATTTATGTATTACTTCATTCATTAATATCTAATTAATCATCAGGAATTTACTGAGTTCATAGTTTGTCATGTGTGACCTCATACATGAACACATTACTAAAGTATTAGGTACGGTGGGCACATCATTATGAATTATGATGTATTAAGTATGATCATGACTTTATTTTTCGCCAAAAATGTGGTCATCACTACTCAAATTCTGATTTGAACATAACTTTGGAGTTCTCTAAACACATGCCATTATTCACTACTTTAGTTGAGGGGCCACATGAATGCATGAGCAATTAACCTAAAATTCATGTAATCATGAATATCGTGCTTAAGAAATCATAAATCATAATGATATACCCATCACACCTAATGCTTTAGTTGATGTGTTGTTCATACGTGAGGTCATCATGAATGAGAGTATATGAATTCCTGTCAATTCCTGATGATTCATAGGATATAATGGAATGAAGTAATGCATAAATCAAGAATTAATTAATGCATGAATTCATTATAATTCATTTACCTTTACCATAAAGTGTTACCCATATTTCGTCATAACCTTTGTGTTAGTAAAATGATTGAATGTCCTGTGAATTAATAGCTAGATGAATAACTTTATAGCTAGTGCAAGTTCAAGTTACTTTATTTGTACCCAGAGGTAGATTTTGTTATTTGCAGTATAGAGTGCTTCAAGAGAATTTGGCAGAACAGGAGCACAGAGGATGCCATCTTTACAGCAATTCACTCCGCCCTGTCCCTCCTTGACAATAGCAACACCTACGTATGTGAGAATGCTGTTCATTGACTTCAGTTCAGCACCATTATCCCCTCCAAACTGATCACCAAACTCAGTGAACTGGGCATCAATACCTCCCTCTGAAACTAGATTCTGGACTTCCTAACCAACAGACCGCAGTCTGTTAGATTAGATAACCTCACCTTTTCAACCCTCACCCTGAACACCAGCATGTGCTGAGCCCTCTTTTACTTCCTCTTCACCTACAACTGCATACCTGTATATGGCTCTAACACCATTGTCAAATTTGCAGACAACACTACTGTGATTGCTCTCATTAGCAACACTAATGAAACAGCCTGCTGGGAGGAGGTCCAGCACCTAACAACCTGGCTCTCAACACCAAGAGGACCAAAGACCTCATTGTGGACTTAAGTCAAAAGCTAGCACACAAATCCCCATCCTCATCAACAGGACTGAGGTGGAGCATGTCACCAGTTCATGTTTCTGGGTGTCCACATCTCTGTGGACCTCTCTTGGACCCTCAACACCTCTACCTTGATCAAGAAGGCTCACCAGGCATCTCTTCTTCCTGGAGACTAAAGAACACAACCTTTCTCCTCAGACCGCTTCACCATTGAGAGCATCCTCACCAACTGTCACAGTATGGTATGGCAACTGCTCTGCCTCCGACCGGAAAGCACGGCAGAGGATGGTGAAAACTGCTCAACGCATCACTGGTTCCTCACACCCCTCCATCAACCCCCCCGGTGCCTCCTTGCCTGTGTCCATGTCGATGGCAACCTTCACAGGGACAACATGGAGGCGAACATTTTGCCCCTATCCCACCCATAGTATTGTAGCGATCTCACCCTCAGACAAGATTCACCTTTGGCCAGGACGGCCATTTATTGAAACAGGAAGACTCAGACACAATCAGACAACTACATAGGGCAACACAGGGGTAGTCCCAGCCGCACATGCTACACACAATTAGGGTTTACCACACACATCAACACGAGGATAAACACATGAGGTACAACTAAAGAGACTAACACGCTAACAAATACACAACATGGTAAACGTAACTACAACTATTATAATCGACATTACACCTTATAGCATTCACTCGCACTGCATTCTGGGAGACACTCAATGAACGTTAGACATGAACATCCACCGACGCTACAGTATTCTATTTATATTTATAAATGTACATACTGTAATTACACTTAAACACAGCAATATTCTACTGATATTTATACTGTTCATACTGCACATACACTTATATATTTTCAGTACTCTGCACAATGACAATGTAGATGAATCTAATCTAAGATAATCTAATCAAATGAAACATGTGACTGCTGGCCATCTTTCACATTTGGAATCAAGCTATGATGCTAGCTTGTTAGTTAACAGTTGTTTGTGATTATTAAAGGAACTCCAATGATTTTAAACTCCAAACACGTGTCCACCCACCACGAAGATGTTTACCACTGAAGCCAGGCCAGACTCTTTGCCAAAGAGGACTGTAAACATAGTCAAGAGTATGGTTCATGAGGTGATAATAAGGCTAATTAGCATAATAATAGTTTTTTTTTGTGCATTTTTATATTTTTCATAGCCTTTACTTTTTATTTTTTGCCCACGGGAGATTTCTGAGATGCACAGATGTGAACAATATTAATTTATTTACATGGTATAATGATGCCCGTCCGAAGAAAGTGCCCAAAATCCCCATTTTGGCAGCCATTTTGTTGATGCTAATTAGATGGTCAAAAACTCAAAATTCTGCTTGGGAACAGGGCTAGTTGGATTCAGCACATGTTAAATATGATAAAAAGTCCTGTTCCCAACTTTTACTAAGAAATGCCTCTAGAGCAGGGGTGGGCAAACTTTTTGGCTCAAGGGCCACACTGGGTTTTGAAAATTGGCCGACGGGCCGCACAACAACCACCCACCCACCCCCCAACGACACACACATAAAAAAAATACATTTTTTATAGCCTATAATTTAGTATGAAAAGTATTTCTTTTGAAATATTAATGGCTTAAAAATACTGCTACTTTTATGCTGTTTAACAAATGTATAAATTGTGCACTGTCGCTTTAAGACAGTCGCTTTAATTCACGTTTATTTCTCAATGATCTTCTGCCTGCTATGGTATGGCCCTCTCACACTTTTTAAATGGTCAATAGTGGGAACTACTGGTGCCTTCATGATTTCCTTTTAAAAGTTTCTTATAAGAAGGAGATATCAATTATCAACAATGACAAGCCAGCTGGAACCTGCGGCTCTGATCTGATCTCGAGTGCAGACGCGTTCCCAATTAAATGGATCGCATGTTCACGTTAGATCTGCTGCAAAGGAGATACCTAAGAGTTAACTTAGTTTAACATGATGTTATCTCTATTTAACATGATGTTTTGACATTGACATTGTAAACGTTCTCTAAGGAGAGTGAAAAGCAGTTTGCAGTAAAGCTAACCAACGTCGTCTCTATCGCAGGAAAAAAATAGCGAGCAGCCTGATAACCATGGAGGTATTATATATAACTGGAGAGAGTGACTAAGTCCCGCCCTCTATACAAATGAATGGTGGAGGCTAGGCTAGTAAATCCGGCCAATTCATAGTCAACGCCATATTGAACACTGGGGCTCGGATCCAGCGCCAGTCGGCTCTGACCATGCGCCAAGTTCTAAAGCTGGAAATGACGCATGAACCACGTCGATTTTTATTGGATATTCTGTAAAAAGAGAATTGTCCTCCAGTAAGAGGGTGGCGATAATGCACATACTTTGCTTGCCACGTAACAAGAAGAAGAAAAAGTTGCTCGGGAACGCGCATGGAGTCCGAGTGGAGTCGCCCTGAAGCGCAACTTAATTTCATTGGATAACACAGCGGTTCTAACTAAGAGCGATCTGCTTGCTGTCCTGCTGCAAATATGCATTCGAACTTGACGTGAAATATCCGTAGTCGAACTATAAATAAACTATTCGGTTTTTAGTGCCAAGTGTAGCGCATTTTAACAGTCTATGATTAGTTTGTTTTTTATTTTATTGTTTGCCATCTCATAGCGGGTGCTCTAAACGTATTCTAGCGTTGGCCCATGACCAAATCAAGCCAATAATAGCTAGTAGCCACAATAATGACTGGAGCCAGAGCCCTCAATAGCCACCCTGTTTTGAAAATTATATTGAAGATATTCAATATTATTGAAGATAGTATTGAAGATAACGCACAGAACGGTCAGCCTGAGCGGACAATTACGTCCCCAACTCATCTAAAATGTGGTGTCTTTACTTTGAGTTGTACACCGCAGATGGTAAAGTAACGGTTAAAGAGAATGCTGTCTGCGGACTCAGCAAAAAACAGTTTACTTACGCATCCACGACGTCCAATCTTCGCGCTCACCTGTGGAGTTACCATCCAAATGAGGCAGCGGTGTCAGAGGCACAGTAGACGGCCAGAGCATCGCCAGGCGTCCAACATCGTATGATTGCATTTCCGTAAATCCTAAATTATGTCCAGGGTCTGCTATTTACTTAGGCTGCAAAGCACAGGTATTTATTTGAGGTATGCTTATTCGAGGCAGACCTTTATTTCTTACATTGTACGTTATTGTGAGACATGCGTTTTGTTTGGAGCGGCATACCAGGCTATCAAACGCAGACGATTTTCGGTTTTGGTATGGGATTTAATTTACTTTTTGACTTTTATTATATAGTTAAATGTTGAGGCTGATGGGCATTTAAATCTAGAGGGTATTTGATGATCACTGTAAAGTTTCGTGTAGTTGAAAAAGTGTTGGAATTTCCAGCTGTTTATTGCGAGACAAGGCCTTTTTCATTCATTGAACGTGCACTGTGCTCTAATGGAATCCTTATTGCATAGCGAAGTAGCCTAAATTGAGTTTTTTTTTAATTATGCATGGTTTACTTTTTATTAAATTCGTAGGCTGGAATGCCTCGCGGCAATAATTGTGTTTAAATGTAGTAGCCTAGTGCTTCAGCCTCTGGCAAGCTCCAAAGGGGGCGGCTATAGGTTGAGAGCAACGTGTTGGAGACCCATGGTGTAACGAGACAAGGTCTTTATGCCGCTGTTGTGTAATTTATTGTCTTTAATCATGTTTAGGCTACGTTTGTTCGGGACAAACAACAACGAAACAAGATCGATCAATACAATTTTCTTTATTTGTTTATTTGTCATATGATGGATAAACAACCATAATATGCACGTCTTCTCATAGGATCCTCAAGAAATACGCACTGAATAACGTTTGGCTGTAGCCGCCGGATAGGTACCCGCCCACCAACATGTACGCGCATGAGAGCTCGTGCCCAACATGGATTTTCGTGCATGGAGCTGGTTCCAAATGCTCCATGCAGCGCCATATTTGAA
Organism: Alosa pseudoharengus; assembly: GCF_046254945.1. NCBI lineage: Eukaryota > Metazoa > Chordata > Actinopteri > Clupeiformes > Clupeidae > Alosa > Alosa pseudoharengus. The sequence goes on along the minus strand of NW_027468870.1, from coordinate 1,732,372 downwards.
AATGGCGTATGCTAACATGCCGAAGCTAATCTGCACGCTCTTGACCCCCTGCTGATAACCATATGAAATGCTCAGCGGGCCGGATGAAAGTGCGTGGCGGGCCGGTGTTACCGGATATACGGTTTCTGAGATTCTGAGTTTCCAGGGCGGGGTTTAGCGTGAATATTTATGAACGGAAGATGTCGTGCGCGAGTGCCTAGACGCCCATTGCTGAAGCGTGAATGAAATGGAACTGAAAATGTTGTCAAAGAAAGTAGAAGACCACGGCGTTTTAACACGTTTTTGGATGTTGTCATGTGTTATTAATGGAAAGTATGACTATGTCGTGTTCGAGTTTAGATGCAATTTGGCGTTATCTTGTGTCGCAGCCAGTCAAACAAAACTTTGTGTCAGATTCAGTGGGTCGCTTACCATTAAGGATATTGGCGATTTTTACACAGTAGGCCTTGATGGTAGTCCTAGCCTAGCTAGGCTATTATGTTTTTTATCGTTTTGATTGTAGCCTAGCCTCTGTGCATCTGTAGTGACATGTTAGCCCAGGCAGCAACATAGCCTACAACACAAATGTCTGTGCAATAAATAGCCCATGTTACACGCCTGTGTATGTCCTAACTCTGAGCAAATGGCATCCTGTCATTGCCCTCATGCACATGTGATATGTTATTCTGAGACATAATCTATAAAAATTCATACACATAACTAAACACAGAAAAAGTTTTGAAAACAATGTATTGTATTAGTTATTTACAGCCAGGACAAATAAACTGTCCTTCAGTGTCAGGCCAGTTTACACATTCAGTGGTAGGCCTACCAGCCCTGGAAACAATCACATTTTATCTTCAAGACAAAAAACATTGGCTTGACATCAGTATTAACTCAAAGTTGTAAAAAAAAAACAATATTATCATACCAAAATACCCACAGAGTATTGTGTGCAAGGATAAGGATATACAAAACAAAGTTTGGGTAATCAGCCTTCAAAGGGCAGAAATGGGGTGCCCTGTCTATCTATTGTACAGCAGTTTATTCTTTTCAATTTTAATTTTACATTGTAAGAGGGAGTCTGGCCAAGTTAGCCTAATATTCTTAAGGAATACAACATAACAGCAGATTTGGTCAAAAATGTAAATTCATAGGCATGCATATAGAACAGCATGATATGAGCCTGTCTGGCATCAAATCGAGTGGAGTGGTGTGTTTTGGTGAGTGCTGGTGAACATATTTTCATCACAGCAGGCAACTAAGTAACTTGTCATCTTGATAATATGATGAACTACAATAAGAAAGCAACATAATTCTGTTGTCTGTTTCTCTGTTCCTACCTGAACAGTAAACTTTCAAAGCGGTAAGACCTGCTCAAAATGCCATTAACTCTATTAAGAGTTGATGAGCTTTCAAAATGATTTTGGAAACATTATTTTAAGGTAAAAACTCTTCAGGGGTCCTTTATGCATCACATGACTTATTTGGGGTTTGAGGGGCCAGTTTACTACCTGTTATAATCAGCCCATATGTAGTCATTCACCTCAATCTGATGAACTTTACGTTATAGTCCCCCCCCCCCCCATCATCCTCATTGAGCACATAGGTTCTTGTAAAGTGCTACTTAATTGCATTTGTAACCATTACCTTTTGAATATACAGATTCTATATGACCATACCCCACATTAATAACATTAACCCATTCATCTTGTGTATCTGAAGGACTTCTGTAAGTAGGCATTATCCAATGTAGACAGTGTTTGTAAGGTAATAAAGCATATTGACCTAATGTAGTTATGACCTTTATGGATAAACATAACCAATATACTGTAAGTGCATGGCCCATATTGATGCCCTGCTTCCCTAATGGTACAATAACAACATGATTGTATAAAACAAGTTTTATTATTTCACAAGACTCCAAGATATCAGAATGTCCAATAAAGCATGATCTGTTTTGGCAACAGAGGTAGCTGGGCATTGAAATGCAGCACAAGTAAATTTGTCAAACTAGGCTAACATGTTTGTGTAGGCAAACATGCGTGACCAAACCTCGAAACTCATTGGACATCACACACAAAGAAAAAAGATGATGTACTGACACTTTAATCTACCATGATGTCTTACTGACATTACAACTTTAAGTGCTAAATAGCCCATTTAAACAGGGCTAAATGAAAGTAATAACAATTTGATAGGCTGTAGGCTAGCCTGTCTAGGCTACACAAGATCAAAACATACGCCAAATTGCATAATCGTACTCGACCACCAGTGGTCGTCGAAATTGTCACGTTTTCCCACAATAACCCATATCAACATTCAAAGTCAAAGTCAAAGTCAAAGTCAGCTTTATTGTCAATTTCTTCACATGTTCCAGACATACAAAGAGATCGAAATTACATTTCTCACTATCCCACGGTGGAGACAAGACATATTTTACCAATTTTAAGTCCACAGACAAACATAACATTCAAGTAAACAAAAAGTAAGTAAATAAGTAAATAAGAGGGCACATATAATGAAAAAATAAGAGCAGCAAAAAAATTCAAAACATTCAAAAACGTGTTACAATTGCTGTAGTCTTATAGCTTCTTTACCAACATTTTCAGTTCCATTTGAGTCACGCTTCATGAATGCTCTTTAGGTGCGCGCGCACGACAACCTCCGTTTATAAATATTCACGCTAAACTCCACCCGACTCCACCCATGGAAACTCAGAATCTCAGAAACCGTATATCTGGTAACACCGGAGTTTGCCCACCCCTGCTCTACAGCCATATACAAGGACTTTTTCTTGAAATAGCACTTGTCTATTACTACTACATGTCTATTTGTTGAATGTACAGAGAGTTAACACCTACCAAAGTCAAATTCCTTGTATATGTAAGTATACTTGGCCAATAAAAACTGATTGTGATTCTATGCAATTTAAAGGTAGGTATTTAAAGGTACACTATGCAGGTTTAGGTATTTTTGGCCACTGTAGAGCTCCCTCTACAGTTGTGTTATATTTATATTTAACTTTGCTGTTGTAAATAGCAAACTTGTCATGACTTATCCCGCCTGTACACAATGAAACTACGTTTATTAAGGAGGTAAAGGATTAACAACAGGCAAAATTATCTCCAAAGAGCTATATCTACTGACAGGGTAATGTTTCACGATTCTTGCGAGATTTGTTGGCCCACCGTTCTTGAAGTTGCATGGCTGGTTTTGTCGTTAGTGACTCGCTACGTCTATGCTATATAGCTATGCTAGGTAAACAATTTGCCTATTACAAGTTCGTTTACCATCAAATTGGCTTTGTAAAGGTTATCTTGCATTGTGTACCTTTAAGGTGAAAATCTTGCATAGTGTACCTTTCAAAAAAGAAAAACCCCTCCATCATTCATGCACATTCACACAACACGGTATGGTTATGATTATGGTCATTTCAAATATGATATACGAGAGATGTTAAATCCCTAGAACTATAGGTAGGGGATTTCACACAGAGGCCCATCAACAACCAAAACTATTTACCATCAACAAATCAACAACCAAAACTATTTACCATCAATAAATCAACAACCAAAACTATTTACCGTCAACAAATCAACAACCAAAACTATTTACCATCAATAAATCAACAACCAAAACTATTTACCGTCAACAAATCAACAACCAAGACTATATACCATCAACAACCAAGACTATTTACCGTCAACAAATCAACAACCAAGACTATTTGCTAGTGCTGTCGCCATTAATCGACTTAGTCGACGTAATCGACCATGAAAATTAGTCGACAGTCTACATGTCAATAACACATGTCCATAGTGTCCACTACAGTATACTATAGCCTAATAGAAATGCAGATACTTATGCTTAGATTGTTAAACGACATTTTTTTTATATTAGTCGTTTAGATTAGTTGACAAATTTTTCAAAAGATTAGTTGTTAGAAAATTAGTCGTTAGGTGGCAACACTACTATTTACCTTCAACAAATCAACCTTTTTGGGCAAAAAACATCTGACAGAACAGCGTTCCAGAGCATTTCACTGTGGTTATCAAGCAGGCACATATCACATTATACTGTGGTGGGTGTATTTGATGTTCACAGGGTTCCTACGCATTATGGAAAACCTGGAAAAGTATGGAAGTTTATTTTAATAAGGTCTGGATAAGTATGGAAAAAAGAAACAAGGGTATGGAGAAATATGTGTGTTTCCAGACTATTGCATTTGCAGTACTAATCACTTCGCTCAGGTCATAATGAACCATTCCTACTGTTGTGCAGCTTAACTGTCAGTCCCCATCGTCAAGATACAACTATGATACAACTAAGATACAACTAAAAATGACCCAGCTAAATGGACGAATATTAAGTATAATTTTTTAATTCACTTCAGTTGTCCATACCTTTGTTTTCACCAAGTTATCCCAAACCAGAAGTGGCCGCAATGTCGAGAATATGGTCAGAAAAATCTACCGAGAAGTTTGGAAATTTGAGTATGGAAAAAGTATGGAATTTTGAAATGCAAAATGTGTAGGAACCCTGTGTTCAGTTGTCAACAAGATAAACTTCCCCCTGTCTCCCTAGTAACCGTCCCCCTGTCTCCCTAGTAACCGTCCCCCCCTGTCTCCCTACCCAAACCTAGTGATAGACCTGATGTACTGGCGGGATGTTAAGAGGACGGCCGTGGTGTTCACGGGCCTTGTGGTCGGCCTGGCCTGCCTGTTCCAGCTCAGCCTCATCAGCGTGGTGTCCAACTTCCTCCTGGCCATCCTGGGCTTCACCATGTTCGTACGCCTCCTCTGCAAGGCCCTGCACCTCCTTCGCCTCATTGATGCCTCTCACCCTTTCCAGTGAGTCTGTGTTATGCAAAAATAACCTCTCCAGTCTCAGGCTTTTCAACAGTCACAAGTGGAGCGCCATCAGTTCAGCGTGTACTCATTCAGACTGAGTAACTTTGACTTCATACATGGCTGTGTTGGGGCGGATATAAAAGTATACTGTCACTGTAGGGCAGTGTTTTTTCAAACTTTTTAAGCCCAAGGACCACTAAAAAAAAAAAAACCTCACGGACCACCTAGCTAAAAAAAAAAAAAAAACAGTAGACCTACTTCAACAGTATATTACACAGTAGACCTACACTGAACCACCTTGCTTATTGTATTTGCACCTTGCTTATTGTGTTTGCACCTTGCACCTTGCTTATTGTATTTGCACCTTGCTTATTGTGTTTGCACCTTGCTTATTGTATTTGCACCTTGCTTATTGTATTTGCACCTTGCTTATTGTGTTTGCACCTTGCTTATTGTATTTGCACCTTGCTTATTGTATTTGCACCTTGCTTATTGTGTTTGCACCTTGCTTATTGTATTTGCACCTTGCTTATTGTGTTAGAAGATTCATTTAAACTGGCCTAGCTTACATAAGCAGTGTTGCAGAACTGTCTGGATTTACATACAATTTGGTTCAATATTGCAAAAAACTCATCTATATTATATTTTACCACGTCTGCTCGCGGACCACTTGGGTCAGCTTGCGGACCACCAGTGGTCCCCGGACCACACTTTGAGAAACACTGCTGTAGGGTAATGTCAATTACACTGTAAGTTAAAAGCACATTTGAATGTAGCCATATGTTTTTATTAGTGATTTCTGCTGTGATAATGAAGGCATGTATGAATTGATACAGCACCTGTGGAGGTGGCGTGGAGTCTTTGTGTTGAGTCTGGGTTCTGTGGAGTCTTTGTGTTAAGTCTGGGTTCCGTGGAGTCTTTGTGTTGAGTGGGTTCTGTGGAGTCTTTGTGTTGAGTCTGGGTTCTGCTCTCAGGTCGTTCCTGGATGAGGATCCCACCCTGACAGATGACATCACCATTCGCATGGTGGAAACCATCGTTCTCCTGATTGCCACGTCTGTCACAGAGCTAAAGAGACTCTTGTTCGTTGAGAACATGATGGATTCAATCAAGGTATTACACAGTCAATGCAAACTAAGTTAATGACCAGAGACTGATATCATCTCTCTCAACTCAAGCACACCGAAACAGTGCAAATAGCGACACATCTTTAATCCAAATCTAAAGATGGTCGTCCTTCTCCTCCCATAGTTCCTGGTGCTGCTGTACCTGCTGACCTATGTAGGTGTCCAGACCAACGGCCTCACGCTGGTCATGTCTGGTAAGACCGATAGCACTCTTCCCATGGCAGCGCCTGTAACTATAGCAACATCTCAAGTTTGACTCTCAGGAAGTGGATGTGGACTCACAGATAAACTGATGACCTCTCTGATGACCTGTCCCGTTCATATTCTCCCGTTCATAAGCTATAAGCTGCACTGAGGAAAAGCCATTAACTAAATGTCAGTGTAACAATACAGCGTATTGTTTATTTGTTCACAGATTTTAACAAAGCCAATATTGAAGTCTCATACACACGTTATGTGACAAAATGTTGTTCAGTGATCATTTGTTTTTCATGAAGCCAAAGCTCCTGGTCAGACAAGTTGATTTCTACCAATAATGTGCCTTCCCTAAGTTGATTCAGTGTTTGTCCTTGTGTTTGTCCTTGTGTTTGTCCTTGTGTTTGACCTTGTGTTTGTCTTTCCACAGCGGTGATTTGTGCCTTCTCTCTCCCTCTGTTTTACCGGCTGCAGCAGGTAAGGACATCGTTTGTCCTCCTCTATGAAGGAAGGGGAGGGAGAAAGACTCATCTAAAGGCATACACACACTCTCACACACACACACGCACACACACTCACTCACACTCATACACAGACTCACACTCTCTGCTGTGTTATGTTTGTTCTAGGGACGCATTGAGAGGATCGTGAAAGCAGTGAACGCCTCTTTAGATAGAGGCAAACTAATGTAAGTGCTTTCATTATATTCTTAAATACAGCACAGAGCAACCACATACCACTAACATATAGAAATATGATCTCAAAACTATTAGCACGACCTGATCCAAAAACACTTAATGTGTGTACAAGTGTTCTTCAATTAAATTCTTTTTCAGTTTTGAGCGAATTGCCTGTAGCAACAGGCATGTAGCCAGCAATATATTTGGACATAACTACATGCCCGTTGCTACAGTCTATAAACCATTTTGGTTGCTAATGCAGATAACGAGTCTATAAACAATCTAGCTCAAAACTCGATCTTCCAATTATACATTCATACACACACATATGCAGAAACAGACTTTTGTAGATCTACACTAGCATGTAACTCCAATGCATGATGAATACTGTTCTGGCTGTACTGGATGCTAACTCTTGCTGTTATTGTGACTGTACTGGATGCTAACTCTTGTTGTTGTTGTTGTTGTGACTGTACTGGATGCTAACTCTTGTCGTTGTTGTTGTGACTGTACTGGATGCTAACTGTTGTTTTTGTTCTTGCAGCCTTGACAGCATCTATGAGCTCATCCACCCCTCTCCTCCACCGCCTCCTGCTTCGACTCCAACGCTGTCACTGAAGGCCAAGCTGAAGACCAAGTGATAAGGGAGAACGACACAGGCGAGGGGTGGGGGGGGAGTAACCAGGGGAGGTTGACGAATCCAGACACATAGATGGGGTGCTGCAGTGGGTGCTGCGGTGGGTGTGGGCAGTGGGTTTTCTGGGGAGGGCATTGGGGGGTGTGGGGTGAATGGGCAGAAACTGGAGATCTGTGAACAGATTTGGAGAATCTGTGAAAAGCACAGAAGGGGGAAATAGAAAAAATATTAAAATGTCTTAATGTTCAGCCTGATGGAATACAGGTGGAGTGTATCGGTCACTGAAGAATGAAGCAAGATTTTAAGATCATCACTTAAGAATGGAGCAGGATTTTAAGATCATCACTTAAGAATGGAGCAGAATTTTAAGATCGTCACTTAAGAATGGAGCAGGATTTTAAGATCATAACTTAAAATTGGAGCAGGATTTTAAAATCGTCTTAATTGTGCAAACGGATCGCTGATCAAAATGGTCAGGAAGAATTCACATTCATAAAAACGTTGTCTTAAAAGAAAAATCTTGAAATGTCTTAAAGGTTTACCCCCTAAGCCCGTACACTAATAATGTCCCAGAATGTAGTCTGGGAGTCGCTGGCAGCTCTGCCTCTAGGGATCTGTGGCCGGTTGCACAAAGCACCTTAAGTTTTTTCCCTTAAGTATGACCCTTAAGACTTAATTTCTCCTCAGGTAAGGGATTTACTTAAGGGTGTTGCACAGAACACCTTAAAATGTTTCCTTAGTTAAGGAGAAACGTCAAGGGATTTACTACACTGAAAGGGATTTTCCGGCCTGAAAATTCTATAGTTTCCACGGAGATTGTTCAACAGCTGTAGCCTACAGCTAACTGCCTTTGCCGCGATGCCGTTAGTTAACCCACCGAACACAGTGCTTATCTTATCATACATCTTACCTTAATAATATTAGCGGAAATTATCCAGGTAGCAAGAAAAGCATGTTATATACATGGACTGAACAATACTAGTTGGCAAGTTAGAGATGATCCTGACTGTCATCAGTGCACCAACGTTTTGCCTAGCGAACCGAACCGAAACTCTTTTAGGCTAACAAGACATCCACATGAATTGTTAACGTTAGCCTACGTAAACCAAACAATAACAATACGGAGGAAGCATAGTAACAGAGAGGTTTTATTTTGAATGGTCAAAAGTAGTTAATAAACTTAATTTATCAGCATCAATTCAGTTAATAATATGGTTAAGGTAGAGTCAGATGTCCCTTAGGGTTTTCCCCTTAGTTAGACTACTAAGGTCTTTTGTGCAACAGTTTAAGGGATTTCTTACAAGATAAGGACAAACCCTTAAATACTAAGGAAAAATGTTAAGGAACCCTTAAGGAGAAAACTTAAGGGTGTTTGTGCAACCGTTTTTATTTTAAGGGACCCTTAAATCAGATTTTAAGGGAAAAACTTAACTTAAGGTGCTTTGTGCAACCGGCCACTGAGCCAGATCCCATCCAGATTCAATCAGGAAAAAAACACTGCATTCACACTGTAACTTAAGTTCTTTTCATCACCAAGTTCATCTGCACTTTTGGAATGAGAGAATGGGCAAAGACACACCAATATATTAAAACATTTACGGTGTGCTGGTAATGACTGCAAGGTCAAACAGAAGACAAATTGGGGGAAGTACCACACACTCAGCGTAGCTGGTTAACATGATGGAGGTCATCTAGAACCTAAATGGAGTAACTTTGAGTGTGTGATACTTTTTCCTGTTGTTTTTTTGTAATATTATTGGAAATGTGAGAATCAGAGGTATACCTATAAAGATTGAGTGTGTTTTTATATATTATTTGAAATGTGAAGATCAGAGTTGTACCTATAAAGATTTAGTGTGTTTGTCCATTCTCTTATTCTCCACGAGGGCCAGGTTTAGCTGGCAACAGGGCTCTTCATTTCAGTTCTGTGATTATTGAACCTAATTTATTATTTATTTATTTATTTATCTTGGTCGTCAGCAGGTCAGCACGGAGGGAGTAGAAGCTCATGTGGCGCACACACACACACACACACGCACGCACGCACGCACGCACGCACAAACACACACACACACACACACACACACACACTCACACTCACACACACACTCACACACGTGTGTGCGGCACGGCAGGCCTGGAACACACAAGGCCCCAAACGTTTCTAAACTTAAAGCTGCGTTGTGTATGCAGTGAGAAACTAGCCATTCTGAGCCGTCTCTATTAAAGCACTTTTAAGAGCAGCTGAGTTATGTACACACGCACGCGCACACACGCACACGCACACACACACACACACACACATGCACACACGCACGCGCGCGCACACACAAATGAAACCAGCCTCTGTAAGGCAAGCTACAGCTGAGGCAAAAAAGCAAGTCCTCTTTGCAGAGAGGTTCAACTGTTGTCTGAAAAGATTCACATTTGCCTAGAAACACGGTCATGTTCAACAAAAGTGTTTAATGGGATGCATTTGACCATCATCATCATCATCATCATCATCATATACCATGTAGGCCATTGCACTGTGCCGGCAGCACACTTATATTTATATTCAATTTAAGACTGCAAAACATCTGTCCCACCGACAAAACAAGGTCAAAATATGTCCAGACCGGAATGACTAATTCTTTTCCCCCCACAAGAGGGCGGCATTACACATGAAACTTTTTCTTTTGATACCGCCAGAATATCATTTGTGTGTCAAATGTTTTTTATTACTTACATGAAGAACAGAAATAAAATGAGACCCCTGATAAACAGCACGTGTGGTCGTGGTGAATCAGCACATATTATGCATTTTGTGTTTGTTTGTTTAGCTTATACCTGACAGCAGGGGAGAACGTAGGCCTAAATGGGACATTTAGTCTTGGATGAGATCAAAGAGCTGTGGTTCATCTGAGTGGTTTTGAACACTTCCAACGAATGCTGGCAGGGTAAATAAAGCCAGAGGACCGGTCAGAACTAGCCCAGCTGGGATGTGGGGAGTTTAGTTAAATAAGGATGCAGGGTCGTGCTACCGCAGATCTTAGAGCGCTCAGCCTTTGCAATCAGTGGAGCATTCTTCGACATGCTTTGTTTACGTTTGTGATGTCCCAATCAAAAACAGACATTTTTTTTTGTCTTTTTAAAAAAACTGATCATCCTTTGAAGAGTCAAAGAGATCTAACACAAAACACAAGTCCCATATGGAAGAGTGTGTTTTCTCTAAAGTGGTGTCATAGCATGTTTATCGGTTTGCAATGTTTCTCAGGCAATCGCGTTAGATATTATTTCAAATGGAATGCTCATGTTGTGCTTACACAGGCAACTGAAGCTTGGAATGAAAATAGTTTCCATAAATGGAACAGGAAACCATTCTAGAAAACGTATGTCACGCTAACCTCTGGTATATCTAACAGAACCTCTGGTATATCTAACGGAACCTTCTCTAATCTAGATCCACTCTGGAGTCGTACTCCATCTTGGGCGTCATTGCTGGGAGTCAGACTAGAAGCTGATGTGATTGGTAGAGTAGAAGCTAATGTGATTGGTAGAAGAGGAGGAAGGTGCGGTAGTGGCACGGCAGCCTCTAAACTTCTCTACATTTAAAGTTGTTGTGTATGCAGAGCAGTAAGAAACTATTCTGGGCCGTCTCTATTAAAGCACTTTTAAGAGCAGCTGAGTTATGTAGGTCACCTGCAGTCTGCGCACACACACACACACACACACACACACACAGCTACGGACTGCGGAGATGGAACAATCTGCCTCCTCAGTGCAGGGTTCCTACGCAGTATGGAAAACCTGGAAAAGTATGGAAGTTTATTTTAGTAATTTCCAGGTCTGGATAAGTATGAAAAAAAAAAACAAGGGTATGGAGAAATATTTGTGTTTCCAGACTATTGCATTTGCAGTACTAAATCACTTCACTCAGGTCATAATGAACCATTCCTACTGTTGTGCAGCTTAACTGTCAGTCCCCATCGTCAAGATACAACTATGATACCACTAAGAGACAACTAAAAATGACCCAGCTAAATGGACGAATATTAAGTATCATTTTTTTGTCCATACCTTTGTTTTCACCGAGTTATCCCAAACCAAAAGTGGCCGCAATGTCGAGAATATGGTCAGAAAAATCTACCGAGAAGTTTGGAAATTTGAGTATGTACAAAGTATGGAATTTTGAAATGCAAAATGTGTAGGAACCCTGTCAGTGGATGTAGTGCAAGGAGGGGACACTTAGTGGACTCTTGGACTCAGACAGAACCAGCACCAGCCTGCTGCGGTGCAGCACAATACACACGCAGATTCTGGACTCTATGGGCCCCACAATACACATGCAGGTTCTGGATTCTATGGGCCCCACAATACACATGCAGGTTCTGGACTCTACGGGCCCCACAATACACATGCAGGTTCTGGACTCTACGGGCCCCACAATACACATGCAGGTTCTGGACTCTACGGGCCCCACGATACACATGCAGGTTTTGGACTCTACCAGCCTGGGAATACTCATTCTAAATTTGGGATTTGCTCTGCAGATCCGCCTGGCCAAGAGGCCATTGAAGGCCATTTAACGGCCATAAAGTATGGGCACACAAATACAAATGCTAATCCGGCATTGACATATATTTCTTTGTAATTGAGTAAAAAACTGTGTTTAAAACCTTGGTTTAGAAGATTGCTTCACTTCTGAAAAGATTTGGTAAGAGTTTAATGCTCCAATTTAAGTTTAATTTCACTTCTATTTGCGCCCCTGCTGGAAGTCGTTAGAAGTCAATTAATGTCTCCAGACCCTGAGAAGGTCTGCGTGCTAACCAGGCTAGGACTCCACGGGCCCTTCCAGACCCACTCTCAACTACTACTGAGAAGGTCTGCGTGCTAACCAGGCTAGGACTCCACGGGCCCTTCCAGACCCACTCTCAACTACTACTGAGAAGGTCTGCATGCTAACCAGGCTAGGACTCCACGGGCCCTGGGCCCCACAATACACGCACAGACATTGGACTCTACGGGCCTCACAATACACATGCAGACATTGGACTCTACGGGCCCCGAGCCCCACAATACACACGCAGGCATTGGACTCTATGGGCCCCGGGCCCCACAATACACACGCAGGCATTGGACTCTATGGGCCCCTGGGTGGAGTGTGGATACTGTATGGAAACAATATACAGTAAATATATATACTTACAGAATAGAGTTGATAATCTATTAACTCAATGAGTGCCAAAAACGTAATATTATGTTTTTAGCTTTTTTTTTTAAATTACGCAACTAGACACTCTAACACACCTTATATGTGATTTTGGGAACTCTGTGATGAATGGAAATGAAATATATGACGATCGAAAACTCATGAAAACGCACAATCTTGACATTTTATCTGGACATTTTATCATAACTCGGTCGCCGCTTTGGGTCGAATCAGTGACGCATGCCCGTCAGATCAAAACCATTTTCATGGGTCTATCACTAGGTGGCAGTCTCGCCAGGTCTTGCTGATCACTTCCCGGAAAGTTTACAGGCAACACTTCATATTTCATGAAAGACGTTATATCTCCATTTTTAGAAGAAAAAAAAACAGCGATTTTGATGAAAACTAGCCACTGTTTAGTTTGGGATTTCTCAGGAACAGAGGTGTCTAGAAATACACGGTTTGCCCCCACTGAGAGCTTAAAGTCTCAACTTTTAATCAAGCCATTGTATGTGTTCATAGCTATAACACAGAATATGCTGTGGCTGTACAAAAATCATCAACAATGGTCTAGATTGCTGGCACTCTAGGACAAAGCTTCCGAAAACAGCTTGGCATTCAATGAGTTAAAAGTTATGTCCATAACTATGGATCTATGAGGCCAACCCAACGTCTTCACATAGGTAGAAGGAGAGCGTGGTGTCTGAGTGCGGCTGCAGTAGATTCTATATTCAGCACTCTCCTCAGTACTCTCATCAGTTCCTGAATTTCCCCTTGGGGATCAATAAAGTATCTATCTATCTATCTATCTATCTATCTATCTATCTAACCAAGATGCCTGGATTTAAAACACACCATCATTGGAAACATTGTATACTTCTATGCATACAACATACTATAATTGGAAAACTATTTTGAACAATAAAACATTTAGAGTTTTCAAGTTGAATTTTCAAAGAGGTCTACTTCTACGTGGGTCTAAAATAGATGTCCACATCAGGAACAAATCAACAGAAGAAAACAACAGGCCAGAGAAGGCCCCCTTCCCATAGTAAATAAAGCTGTATATGGTCCAGCCACAGTGGCATCCATATTTGTTTTTGCCAGCCCACACAGGGCTGCTAGTGAGACCTCAGGGGCCGATAGAGGCATGAAGGCAAGAGCATGTTCTCAACCAGAAACATCCACGGAGCAATTACACGACAAACGGGACAAAAGGGGCATGGAAACAGCACCGACGGCACAAGCAGACACTGCTTTCTTACTGCTGGATGTGGAAGCAGACACTCTCTCTCTTTCTCTACACACACACACACACACACACACACGCACGCACAGTTGGGTGAACAGGGTATGATAAGGATCAGAGAGACACATAAAACATGTAATGGTCACTATTAGGCTGACCACACGCTAATGCCATGTGATGTAGGCTGACCACACACTAATGCCATGTGATGGAGGCTGACCACACGCTAATGCCATGTGATGGTCACTATTAGGCTGACCACACGCTAATGCCATGTGATGGTCACTATTAGGCTGACCACACGCTAATGCCATGTGATAGAGGCTGACCACACGCTAATGCCAGCCAACCAGAGAGTCACGATGGCCTACAGCAATGGGGCAGAGTTTGATTGGACGTAGGCCTGTAAACGATGATGTAGCCGTTTATCAAGAGCGCTTCTTCTGAATGTGGCTGAGTTTGATTGGACGTAGGCCTGTTAACGATGATGTAGCCGTTTATCAAGAGCGCTTCTTCTGATGGGAGAGGCAGTGGTCTTCAATCTGAGGAGGAGGAGGAGGAGGAGGAAGAGGAGGAGGAGGAGGAGGAAAAGGAGGAGGAGGAGGAAAAGGAGGAGGAGGAGGAGGAGGAAAAGGAGGAGGAGGAGGAGGAGGAAAAGGAGGAGGAGGAAAAGGAGGAGGAGGAGGAGGAGGAAAAGGAGGAAAAGGAGGAGGAGGAAAAGGAGGAAAAGGAGGAAAAGGAGGAGGAGGAGGAGGAAAAGGAGGAGGATGAGGAAAAGGAGGAGGAGGAGGAAAAGGAGGAAAAGGAGGAGGAGAAAGAGGAGGAAGAGGAGGAAGAGGAGGAGGAAAAGGAGGAGGAATAGGAGGAGGAGGAGGAGGAGGAGGAAAAGGAGGAGGAGGAGGTTTTTGTTTTGATCAGTTTGGGGGTGCTCTGGTGATTTACATTCAGGGGAAAAGTGACTGCATCCATTTCACTGGGATCTTCAGCATAGTAAGCAGTCTTCCCATGAGGCTTTGCTACCTTGAAATCCCTTCACCAGAAGATCTCACAATGGGAATCTCTAGTTCATCACATTTATAGCAAACTGTTGAATTTGGGGAACAACCCATCTGGTGATGTCATGTGTGCCATAGAATTGACTTGTGTGACTCAAGTTATAAGTTCAATACAGTGTGTGTGTGTGTGTCCATGCATAAGAGAGAGAGAGAGATGACAGAGGACAGGGAGACAGAGAGAAAGACAATAAGGGAGGGAGAGAATTGAACAATAGACAGAATGAGAGAGGGGGAGGGATGGAAAGAAAGAGAGATAATAAGAGAGAAGGATAGAGAGAGAGAGAGAGAGAGAAGGATAGAGAGAGAGCAGGATAGAGAGAGAGAGGATGATGTATGGCTTCTCAGTTCAGGATCAATTACTCATGTGAACAGTCCACCCACCCCAGCACACACACACACACACACACACACATGCGCAAGCACGCACACACACACACACACACACACACACAAGCACTATCTCTCCTGTAGGGCACCTTGATTTCTCCAGACCAACACACAGACACACACAAAATATATTTTACCCTAATATGACACATACACATATGCATTACAGAAAGAGAGAGAGAGACAGAGAGAGAGAGACAGAGAGAGGGAGAGAATGTGAGAGAGAGAGAGAGCGAGAAAGTGAGCTCAAATGATAGTCACAGAGGCCAGAGGTGTTGGCCATTGTTTCCACTGCAGAAGTATTTACAATACGGCCGTGTTCAGCACACACTTCACACACACACACACGAGTCCCGTAATGACCCAGTCCTGGTCCACACACACACACACACACACGAGCTGTGGACTCATTCAAACGCTTCTGCCTGGTCTGCGGGCTCATTCATCATGCAGACTATTTCGTCCTTCAGTGTGCAAACTTTCAATAACTCTGCTCATTGGTCAGACGTCAGTCGATATGTTTTTCTAGTTTCTT